>NC_088383.1:48948333-49251363 GCF_037993035.2 Macaca fascicularis | reverse complement strand
TATTAGTTTTAAGAAGTATGAACTTTTTAAGTTTACTTTATAATTCAATATTGAATGATTAACACTTTTATAGTATTTTTCTGACTTCTGTTTTTTATACACTTTTTAAAAAATGCAATATTTCCTGGGCATGGTAACTGTCGCCTGTTATCCCACCACTTTGAGAGGCCAAGGTGGTTGGATCACTTGAGGCCAGGAGTTTGAGACCAGCCTAGCCAACATGGTGTAACCCCGTTTCTACTAAAAATACAAAAATTAGCTGGGCATGGTGGCACATGCCTGTAGTCCCAGCTACTCGGGGGGCTGAGGCAGGAGAATCGCTTGAACCTGGAGGCAGAAGTTGCAATGAGCTGAGATAGTGCCACCACACTCCAGCCTGGGTAACAGAGCGAGATTCTGTCCCAAAGGAAAAAAAAGCAAAATTAAATAGAAATAGGAGTTTAAAACCATTTTGTCTTTAGGATAACTGTTTGCTTTAAGTTGTTTCATTTGAAGAATATTAATTTTAGGTTATCCCTATGTGACTATTAATTGCTATCACCAGATACTGTGAATTTATTATTATTTTTCCTTTTTTATTCATAGTGTATTTTTATTTTTAATTTGTATGGGTAGAGGGAAGAAATACATCTTTAATTGGATTAACATTTTAGTTAATTAAGATAAGCCATAGGTGAGTAATAAAGAGAAAAGAGGCTTTTGATTTATACAAGACTGAGTTTAATTTCTAGCTTCCTCACTTGATAGGTGTGACCTTGCAAACATTACTTAATACCAAGTATGATTTTCTATATGAAAAAGAGAATAATAATATGTCCTTTAAGGATGATTGCATTGAAGTAACATTATGAATATCAACAGCATTTAATTCAGGATCTCATACATTCTTATCAGCATCATTAACTAAACTTACCATGACTACTACTAATATCATTATTCCTAATATTATTTTAAGCCTTCAGATTGCTGTCACTGGTCTGACTTCTAGCTGATTTTGAAGTATAAACTATTACATCAGACTAAGGAAGGAATAGATAATTCTTCACTTAAATCTTTGCCTCTGTTAGATTAGTGAACAGAGCATAATTTCTTGCCCCTCAAAGGACTTTATATTAGTCAATTCTACTATGCCATATCCCATTGGGACATGAGTCTTTTTGCTCCTTCCTTTAAGCCTTCGTGGTGATTTACAAGGATAAACATTTGAGCACTCAAGATATTTATGTTTGTTAGTACATGTAAATGGTTAATTCTACACTGACAGGCACATATTAAATTGGTTCTGCTCATAATAATGAAGTGATCTCTTTGTTATTTTAGCACAGCTCTCATGCTCGCTGTATGTCATGGATCATCAGAGATAGTCGGCATGCTGCTTCTGCGAAATGTTGACGTCTTTGCTGAAGATACGTGTGGAATGACTGCAGTACGTTATGCTATTGCTTGTGGATTTGATCAGTAAGTGTTTACATTTAGAGGCTAGGAGAGATTTTATAGTTTGTTTCAGGTAGTTTTTGAATGTGAGTTAGTTCACTTCATCAGCCAGAAACTAGGCAAAAAGCTAGACTAGTTAGGAGTATCGTGTCCAAGATTCTTTATTTAAGGACTTTCAACAACTTTATCTCTAATGTTGTCTAGTTGATTTTTCTAATTAGTTATTTGGGTCTTGAAACGTCCACTTTAGCAGAAAACCTGATAGTGTCCCCTAGGGGCTGTCTTCCATATCGAAATACTTGAATTTTTTTAAAAAAAATCCAAAGGGTTCCCTAAGTCCAAGGAAGACATTCTTTTTGTATAAGTCAAAAGGATTGGAGGTGGAAATCGCCATATCTCAAGTAAGTTGGTTACATTTAACAGAGTTCAGCCTCATCCATCATTGATCAGTCTTCATGTATAAAAGTAGGAATTTTGTTGTTTCCATTGATTCTGTTGCTGCATCATTGCCATTGAAACTGCTCCTGCAGTCTGGTAATGATTGACCTTTGTGACCTTACTGACATAGATCCCTCAGCCTTTATGGTGATCCATATGTAGACTTCAAAGTCATTAGTTTTTTAAAGTTCACATACATATTCTCAGCCATTATTTCCAAAGTACCAGCACCCTGCTCTGGCAGCTAGGACTTTTAACTTTAGCCACCCACATAGTGAGCAAATTGACCCTTCTCCTCCCACTCAAAACCTGATGTGAAACCCACATCTTAGCCTGGACTTGGCCTAGACCTTCATGGTAAGTTATCCTTTCAATGACTTTTTTCTATTTTCTCTAGCAAATATTAGTTGTGATAGTTTAAAACTGTAAGACAGGTTGAAATAATGTTACAGGAATAAATTAGAGATCCATTTTTATTTTGTTACCAGATCTATATCCCTGGCAATTTATATCCTGTGAGGCACCATTTTATAGGTAGTGGAAGGCCTCATCTTATTCTGTAAGATCCTATGTCATCTTTCCAAATTTGTAGTCGGTTCCAACTTGTAATTGTCCCCTCAAGTGATTCTTTTTTCCTAAAAGCAAAAATCTCTCATGCTACTTGCATCTCTATATCGAGTTTTTAAAATATTTTCAAATTCTGCATTACCATGAAGCCATTCAATAGACTTCACTCTATCTCAAGTAAGTTAGTTAGATTTAACAGAGCTAAGCCTCATCCATCATTGATCAGTCTTCATGTGTAAAAGTTGGGATCTGTTCTGGCTTCAGTGGTACATATACTAAAATTGAAACAATGTCGAGAGGATCAGCATGGTCCCTGCACAAGGATGGCACACAAATCTGTGAAGTGTTGCATATTTCTTGCAGTCCCCAAAAGGACGTTTGACTACTTTCTAACTAGCTCTAAGGAAACGGTGTGAGTCAAAGCAAAATGCGTGACACCAGGTATTGCAGTTGTGATTTTCATACAAAAAATATTTATGTAGGTGATGTATGAAATGAGATGTGGTGAGTAACACATAGGATCTTCTGTGCAAATATGTTGTAAGTAGGCATCTCAGAAATGAGAAAATAAAAACTTGCATCTTCTTTGTGGAACTTACAAAAAATAGTGGTAGGGTTTTGTCTTCCACAGCAGCTGGAAATGAACATAGTGACTAAGCCTCAGTTTAACAAAGATTTGTTAGTTCAGGTTTAAGGAGGTAGATAAAGAGTAGTAGTAGTCCAAGCCAGATGCTGACATCTATTAGTTTTCTGCCCTTGGTGTGACTGATGAGCTCAGTAATAGAGGATAATCAGGTTATCCAATTTGATGAATTAATATATTTATAAATAAATTTCATTACAAATTATAAAATAGCTTAGATGCCTTGAATTACAAGCCACAGAGACTAGAACATCTAATAACCAAAAGTAGGAATTAATAACAGAAAACTGCAACATTTGAACATTATAACCTATGAAGAAACACTTTTTAAAAAATATTAAATTTATTTTTTGTAGAGACACGGTCTTCCCTTGTTGCCCAGGCTGGTCTTGAACTTCTGGGCTCAAGCAATCCTCCTGTCTCAGTATCCCAAAGTGCTTGCATCACAGGCATGAGCCACTACACCAGGCCAACACATTGGGTTTTATTGGGAATTTTAAAATAGTTTCAGCAATAAGGTTCAAGAACAAGTTATTTCATTGCTTCACTATTTCTTTGAGCATTTAAAAAATGTTATCTCGTTAAATCTTTATTATAACCTAGTGAAATGAGGCTCTAAAATCCTCATTTTTAGAAGACATTGAGCCTAAGAGAAGCAGCTTGTTCAACAAAAAGTACCTATTGGTAACATGCTAGAACTTTTTCTGAGTTAGGAACATTTTCCATTAAGCCAAGCTAACTGTAGTTAATTTACTGAGTTATACTGCCCTCAATTCATGACTATTTCATCTTACTTTAATTCTTCTTTAATTAGAAACTTAATAAGTTCATAGAGCTAACAAACTTAAAGTCTATGGAATAAGTAATGTTCTGATATTAGCTCTGATATTGTCTGAAATACTCTAAGAACTTAATACATTTGGTAAATGTTTTTTATAATATCAGTGTTAAAATAGTAATTTTATTTATTACATTTTAATACCTAGCATTCATCAACAACTTTTGGAATATATACGAAAATTACCTAAAAATGCCGGTCCAGGTAAGACTTCTGAGAGTAAACTACTCTTGGTGGTGCTACCATAAGATTATGGAAGTGTTGATCACAAAAAGGCAATACAAAAAGCAATGTGTAAATAGCATGTGTTTACATATGTACATATGTGTGTGTGTGTATATATATATGTAGCTTTAATTTTTAGTTTATAATTCAGAATTAGTTAATAATTTCATTGTAGGTAGTTTATAATCTCTTTTTTTAAATTTATTTATTATTATTGTACTTTAAGTTGTAGGGTACATGTGCATAACGTGCAGGTTTGTTACATATGTATACTTGTGCCATGTTGGTGTGCTGCACCCATCAACTCATCATTTACATCAGGTATAACTCCCAATGCAATCCCTCCCCCCTCCCCCCTCCCCATGATAGGCCCCTGTGTGTGATGTTCCCCTTCCTGAGTCCAAGTGATCTCATTGATCAGTTCCCACCTATGAGTGAGAACATGCGGTGTTTGGTTTTCTGTTCTTGTGATAGTTTGCTAAGAATGATGGTTTCCACCTGCATCCATGTCCCTACAAAGGACACAAACTCATCCTTTTTGATGGCTGCATAGTATTCCATGGTGTATATGTGCCACATTTTCTTAGTCCAATCTGTCACTGTTGGACATCTGGGTTGATTCCAAGTCTTTGCTATTGTGAATAGTGCCGCAATAAACATACGTGTGTATGTGTCTTTATAGCAGCATAATTTATAATCCTTTGGGTATATACCCAGTAATGGGATGGCTGGGTCATATGGTATATCTAGTTCTAGATCCTTGAGGAATCGCCATACTGTTTTCCATAATGGTTGAACTGGTTTACAATCCCACCAACAGTGTAAAAGTGTTCCTATTTCTCCACATCCTCTCCAGCACCTGTTGTTTCCTGACTTTTTAATGATCGCCATTCTAACTGGTGTGAGATGGTATCTCATTGTGGTTTTGATTTGCATTTCTCTGATGGCCAGTGATGATGAGCATTTTTTCATGTGTCTGTTGGCTGTATGAATGTCTTCTTTTGAGAACTGTCTGTTCATATCCTTTGCCCACTTTTTGATGGGGTTGTTTGTTTTTTTCTTGTAAATTTGTTTGAGTTCTTTGTAGGTTCTGGATATTAGCCCTTTGTCAGATGAGTAGATTGCAAAAATTTTCTCCCATTCTGTAGGTTGCCTGTTCACTCTGATGGTAGTTTCTTTTGCTGTGCAGAAGCTCTTTAATTTAATGAGATCCCATTTGTCAATTTTGGCTTTTGCTGCCGTTGCTTTTGGTGTTTTAGACATGAAATCTTTGCCCATGCCTATGTCCTGAATGGTACTACCTAGGTTTTCCTCTAGGATTTTTATGGTATTAGGTCTAACATTTAAGTCTCTAATCCATCTTGAATTAATTTTCGTATAAGGAGTAAGGAAAGGATCCAGTTTCAGCTTTCTACTTATGGCTAGCCAATTTTCCCAGCACCATTTATTAAATAGGGAATCCTTTCCCCATTTCTTGTTTCTCTCAGGTTTGTCAAAGATCAGATGGCTGTAGATGTGTGGTATTATTTCTGAGGACTCTGTTCGGTTCCATTGGTCTATATGTCTGTTTTGGTACCAGTACCATGCTGTTTTGGTTACTGTAGCCTTGTAGTATAGTTTGAAGTCAGGTAGCGTGATGCCTCCAGCTTTGTTCTTTTGACTTAACATTGTCTTGGAGATGCGGGCTCTTTTTTGGTTCCATATGAACTTTAAAGCAGTTTTTTCCAATTCTGTGAAGAAAGTCATTGGTAGCTTGATGGGGATGGCATTGAATCTATAAATTACCTTGGGCAGTATGGCCATTTTCACGATATTGATTCTTCCTATCCATGAGCATGGTATGTTCTTCCATTTGTTTGTGTCCTCTTTTATTTCACTGAGCAGTGGTTTGTAGTTCTCCTTGAAGAGGTCCTTTACATCCCTTGTAAGTTGGATTCCTAGGTATTTTATTCTCTTTGAAGCAATTGTGAATGGAAGTTCATTCCTGATTTGGCTCTCTGTTTGTCTGTTACTGGTGTATAAGAATGCTTGTGATTTTTGCACATTAATTTTGTATCCTGAGACTTTGCTGAAGTTGCTTATCAGCTTAAGGAGATTTTGGGCTGAGACAATGGGGTTTTCTAAATATACAATCATGTCATCTGCAAACAGGGACAGTTTGACTTCTTCTTTTCCTAACTGAATACCCTTGATTTCTTTCTCTTGCCTAATTGCCCTAGCCAGAACTTCCAACACTATGTTGAATAGGAGTGGTGAGAGAGGGCATCCCTGTCTTGTGCCAGTTTTCAAAGGGAATTTTTCCAGTTTTTGCCCATTCAGTATGATATTGGCTGTGGGTTTGTCATAAATAGCTCTTATTATTTTGAGGTACGTTCCATCAATACCGAATTTATTGAGCGTTTTTAGCATGAAGGGCTGTTGAATTTTGTCAAAAGCCTTTTCTGCATCTATTGAGATAATCATGTGGTTCTTGTCTTTGGTTCTGTTTATATGCTGGATTATGTTTATTGATTTGCGAATGTTGAACCAGCCTTGCATCCCAGGGATGAATCCTACTTGATCATGGTGGATAAGCTTTTTGATGTGCTGCTGAATCCGGTTTGCCAGTATTTTATTGAGGATTTTTGCATCGATGTTCATCAGGGATATTGGTCTAAAATTCTCTTTTTTTGTTGTGTCTCTGCCAGGCTTTGGTATCAGGATGATGTTGGCCTCATAAAATGAGTTAGGGAGGATTCCCTCTTTTTCTATTGATTGGAATAGTTTCAGAAGGAATGGTACCAACTCCTCCTTGTACCTCTGGTAGAATTCAGCTGTGAATCCATCTGGTCCTGGACTTTTTTTGGTTGGTAGGCTATTAATTATTGCCTCAATTTCAGAGCCTGCTATTGGTCTATTCAGGGATTCAACTTCTTCCTGGTTTAGGCTTGGAAGAGTGTAAGTGTCCAGGAAATTATCCATTTCTTCTAGATTTTCCAGTTTATTTGCGTAGAGGTGTTTATAGTATTCTCTGATGGTAGTTTGTATTTCTGTGGGGTCGGTGGTGATATCCCCTTTATCATTTTTAATTGCGTCGATTTGATTCTTCTCTCTTTTCTTCTTTATTAGTCTTGCTAGTGGTCTGTCAATTTTGTTGATCTTTTCAAAAAACCAACTCCTGGTAGTTTATAATCTCTAAAAATATTATCTGAAAAAATATTTGTTTAATTATGGTCCCTAAAATCCTATATAATACTTTTCTATACATAAGTAATGCAATTTTTAAGTTTGTATATTGTATGTTTCCTCAATTGTCCTAACAACTTAGGCTTGTTATAAAATGTATAACCCTTGTTGTGATTGATGAATTCAGTAATAGGGGATGCTTAGGTTAGCCAATTTAATTTAAGCAGCTGAAAATCTGCTTCATATATTAACGAATTCATATATTTATAAACAAATTTTATTACAAATTATAAAGTAGCTTACATGCCCTGAATTACAAGCCACAAAGAATTGAACATCTAATAATGAAAAGTAGGAATTAATAACAGAAAGCTGTAACATTTGAATATTATAACCTGCGGCGGTCCGTCCTACAGATGATTGAGACACATACCCAGACACCCATATTCAGTGAAAGAGCAGCAAAGGTTCTGAGCTGATTACAGACACCAAGGAAGGTGCTGTAAAGAGTCAGCAGCCACAGTCCTGGCTAGCTGGCCCTGTGGGCATTTACTAGCAAAGTTTTAATGACAAAGGCTTTGAGTCAACACACCTGTGGGTAATTAATCTGGTCACCCCCCCACCCCAGGAGAGCCATCCTGCCCATGGGTGATCAAAAGTTAGTCTTAAGACCACATAAGTAAATAAGCTATTTAGATAAACTACTCTACCTTCCTTTGTACCCACTTTAAGCTATTTAATCAAGGTAAGAATTAGGCTGCTTTCAGCCATAACCTTATCTTGAGACTTTTACAAAACCCTCTGGCCTTCCAAGAAGATTTGTGTCTATGTCCTATAACTTCATATTAAAATGTTTTTCACCAGCTTGACTGAACTCCCACAATAACCGATGAGGAAACACGGTTTTTAAAATTAATTAATTAATTAATTAATTAATTTATTGTAGAGACAGGATCTCCTTATGTTGCCCAGGCTGGTATTGAACTTCTGGGCTCTATTTAATTTTTACAATACATAGTTTGGATTTAGTAAGTGAGAATTAATTACAGTTGAGTCTTGAGCAATGAGAGTTAGGGTGCTGATCCCCCATGTAGCTGAAAATCTGCTTCATATGAAAATCTGTTTCTTTTGACTCCTCCAAAACTTTACTAGTAGTCCACTGTTGATCTGGAGCCTCACTGAAAGCATAAACAGTCAATTAACTCATAGTTTCTATTTTATATGTGAGCTGGAAGAAAGAAACTTTTATAAGAAAGAAAAAATATATTCACTATTGAGTGGAAGTGAATTATTATACATAAAGGTCTTCATTCTTATTTGCCTTCATGTTAGTAGTCTGATAAGGAGGAGGCAGAGGAGAGATTTGTCTTGCTATCTTGCAGTGGCAATGGAAAAGAAAAATCTGTCTATTAGTGGGCTGCTACAGTGAAACCCTTATTCAAGGATGAACTGTGGGACGGTGACTTGTGTCACTAAAAAAGTAACTATCTTTAGAACTTGAAATTTAGTAACACTTTTCTGGCACCATAAACAAATGCCAACAAGAATCACAAAACTTAGCCAGGGTGCCTCAGTACCAAAAGGAGATTATTTTTCAAAGATACTTACTGAATGTAGAAGTCAGAAAAGCAATTTTTTTGTTGAGAAGCGCAGGTTATGTTACATAGTCTTGTACCAACAAGGTCTCACTATTATCAACTTCATTCCCCCTAAGTTGAAACCAAATAAGATATATTTACTTCATTAGAACAAGATATGTTGTTCTATCTGCTGGATAATTAGTGTGTTAATAGTAATTTGTTACAACAAGAGACTGTGTTTCTAATAGTCAAAATATTATCATTATAAATATTCAAATAGCTTAACTCTAGGCTCAACAAATTATAATAAAGTTACACAAATCTTTCATAAGAACAAAAATGCTACTGTGATACCTAAATGTGACATAATGCATTGTACAATATGAACTATATGAGCACTTATTTATTATATATTTATCAAAGGACCTCTATAAGTTAGGTTTTGCAAGTTGCAAGAGACAAAGATAGAATACACATTGTTTGGGTCTTTGAGGTGCTCATAATACAGTACAGGTGTCCCTATTGAATTTCTGCATTTTTCCAACAGAATTTTCTAAAAAACATTTTTTATTCATTTATCCACTTGTCCACTTAACAACTGTCAGGTATCTTTATGGCACTAAGCATCTTCCTTGTTATTATCATTGTCATTTTTTATTATTTACTACTTTACTAAGGTACTAAGCATTTTTCTTGTTATTATCATCTTTTTATTATTTATTACTTTATTTAGTGCTTACTCTGTGCCAGAACCCCTTTGGGAGCTTATAATTATTACTTATTATGTCATGTTGTTACTGTATTCAGCATGTGTCAGACATTTTATATCCAAGGTGAAGAATTAAAGCTTTAAAAAGTTTGATAGTGTCCAGGTGCAGTGGCTCACTCCTGTAATCCTAGCACTTTGGGAGGCCAAGGTAGATGGATTGCTTGAGCTCAGGAGTTTGAGACCAGCCCGACTAACATGGTGAAACCTGTCTCTACTAAATATGAAAAATTAGCGGGGTGATGTGGCCCCTTGCCTATAATCCCAGCTACTTGGGAGGCTGAGGTAGGAGAATTGCTTGAATTGCATTGAGCTGAGATGACACCACTGCACTCCAGCCTGGGTGACTGAGCGAGACTCTGTCTCAAAAAAAAAAAAAAGAAAAGTTTGGTAATATTTCAGGAAAGCATACAGAAGGGGTAGAAGTTTGCCAGGTGAAGAGTCAGGAGGATGATATTTAGTAGAAGAATCTAGTATAACCAGATTGTGTGTTTGGCAGCAGGAACATCTGCAGGAACACCTGATGAGGGTGCACCTTTGGCGGAAAGAACACCTGCCACAGCTGAAAGCTTGGTGGAAAAAACACCTGACGAGGCCGCACCCTTGGTGGAGGCAACACCTGACACAGCTGAAAGCTTGGTGGAAAAATCACCTGACGAGGCCGCACCCTTGGTGGAGGGAACACCTGCCACAGCTGAAAGCTTGGTGGAAAAAACACCTGATGAGGCTGCACCTGATGAGGCTGCACCCTTGGTGGAGGGAACACCTGACAAAATTCAATGCTTGGGGAAAGCGACATCTGGAAAGTTGGAACAGTTAGCAGAAGAAACACCTAGAAAAATTACCAGGCCTGCAAAAGAAACATATGGGCAATTTATATGTCCAGTAACAGGAAGACTTAGGAAGATCGCATGGGAGAAAAAGCCAAGACCTGTAAAGACTGAACGCGTGGCAGTAGTAACATCTAATAAAACTAAAGTTTTGGAAAAAGGAACATCTAAGATGATTGCATGTCCTACAAAAGAAACATCTACAAAAGCAAGTACCAATGGTAAGATGCTTGAGCGAACTTTGTAAGGTTTATTGGCACTTCGGGTTCCCTAGTGAAAAAAGTGTGATGTGGGAGTAGTTGGGAATGACTTGAATATCTTTTTTATTATTATTATTATACTTTAAGTTCTAGGGTACATGTGGATAATGTGCAGGTTTGTTACATATGTATACTTGTGCCATGTTGGTGTGCTGCACCCATCAACTCGTCAGCACTCATCAACTCATCATTTACATCAGGTATAACTCCCAGTGCAATCCCTCCCCCCCTCCCCATAATAGGCCCGGTGTGTGATGTTCCCCTTCCCGAGTCCAAGTGATCTCATTGTTAGTTCCCACCTATGAGCGAGAACCTGAGGTGTTTGGTTTTCTGTTCTTGTGATAGTTTGCTGAGAATGATGATTTCCAGCTGCATCCATGTCCCTACAAAGGACACAAACTCATCCTTTTTTATGGCTGCATAGTATTCCATGGTGTATATGTGCCACATTTTCTTAATCCAGTCTGTCACTAATGGACATTTGGGTTGATTCCAAGTCTTTGCAATTGTGAATAGTGTCGCAATGAACATACATGTGCATGTATCTTTATAGCAGCATGATTTATAATCCTTTGGGTGAATGCTCGTCATCACTGGCCATCAGAGAAATGCAAATCAAAACCACAATGAGATACCATCTCACACCAGTTAGAATGGCAATCATTAAAAAGTCAGGAAACAACAGGTGCTGGAGAGGATGTGGAGAAATAGGAACACTTTTACACTGTTGGTGGGATTGTAAACTAGTTCAACCATTATGGAAAACAGTACGACGATTCCTCAAGGATCTAGAAGTAGAAGCACCATATGACCCAGCCATCCCATTACTGGGTATATACCCGTGACTTGAATATCTAAATAAGGCAAGCTTAGGCTATACTTTTTAATAGTATAGGAATTAAGTAGCTCTTGTTCTGTAGGCCCTGGAAAAATTCTCACAGTTTTTCTGGCTATAAATAGTAGATGAACTAACGAAAAATGGCTAAAACCATAGGAACTAAAGTTGTTTTGGTGGTACAGGGATATCATAGGATCTCACTGTCTGTTTTTTTTTTTTTTTTTTTTTTTTTTTTTTTTTTTTTTTTTTTTGTGAGACAGAGTCTCAAACTGTCGCCTGAGTTGGAGTGCAATGGCGCAAGCAATCTCGGCTGACTACAACCTCCGCCTCCTGGCTTCATGCGATTATCCTGCCTCAGCCTCCCAAGTAGCTAGGATTACAGGTGCCTGCCACCACACCTGGATAATTTTTTTGTATTTTTAGTAGAGATGGGGTTTCACTATATTGGCCAGACTCAAACTTGTGACCTGCTGATATGCCCGCCTTGGCCTCCAAAAGTGCTGGGAATTCAGGTGTGAGCCACTGTGCCCAGCTGGGAACCCACTTTTGGTTGGTTAATTAGCAACAGCTCCAGTAATCATGCTCTCTCAAGACAATATTTAAAAGCTGGAAGAGTTGCTTTTGTTCACATGTTTCTTTTAAAGAGGGAGAAAACTTGGAAGCTTGCAGTAATCTTCCTGTAACATTTTATTGGCTGGATTATACCACATGCTTATATCTAAACCAGTCACTAGGAAAGCAAATGTAATTACTGTGATTAGCTTAGAATAATAATTTCTCTTTTTGAGATGGGATTGGGGTAATGGAATACTGAACATCTAAAGAAACTTGTGTTTCTGCAGCAAGAAAGAATAAATAATGTCTATGCGTAGGAAGTCAGCAATGTTTTCTGCAGGGATTCATTGAAACAGTTTGAGCAGGGGAGTCACAAGATTAGATTTGAGTATCAGGGCATACTGGATATGGTATAAGGCAGAGATTGGCAAACTTTTCCTGTAAAGTGCCAGATAGGGAATATGTTAGGCTGCTGGGCACGGTGGCTCAAGCCTGTAATCCCAGCACTTTGGGAGGCTGAGGCACGTGGATCATGAAGTCAGGAGTTCGAGAACAGCCTGGCCAACATGTTGAAACACCGTCTCTACTAAAAATACAAAAAGTAGCCAGGCATGGTGGTGTGCGCCTGTAATCCCAGCTACTTGGGAGGCTGAGGCAGGAGAATCACTTGAGCCCAGGAGGCAGAGGTTTCAGGGAGCTGAGATCGCACCACTACACTCTAGCCTGGGTGACAGAGCAATATTCCATCTCAAAAAAAAAAAAAAAAAAAAAAATGCTAGGCCATGTGGTCTCTATAACAGCTATCGAAGTCTGTATTGTAGGGTGAAAGCAGTCATAGATAATGTATGAGCAAATAGGCAAGATTGTACTCCAATAAAACTTTGTATAGAAAACTGTTTGGTAAGCTGAATTTGGCCTGTGGCCTATAGTTTGCTGGCCCTTCATATAGAAGAAAGATGGAGGGTAATTACATAAAAAGATTTAAAGATGAAGCTTTTGTAGTAGTTCATGCTATAGTCCTTTTTTTTTTTTTTTTTTGTCACCAATCTGTGGCCTAGTATCAATCTATTATGAAAGTTTGACCCATTCAGGGTAAAAAGAATCAAGTTCAGAAGCTCAATTTACACATTTAAACATGTAGGTCTTTCTTTGCCATTATTTTACTTTGATTTCTTTTACTGAATTTTTTTAACTTAAAAAATACAATAGTAATTGGTAGAGTTTCTTTTTCCCTGTGAAAGCCATCAGTTAAGGGGCCATGTCTAACTAGGAAATTTGAGTGAATTCACTTCAGATGCGTTTAGAATATTTCTGTTACATATTCGTGTTCTGCCTCATGGTGCTCAGTATTCCTTGGGTCTTGCATGGACCTTGATTTAATTCTACAAAATGTGGGAAATTTAGGTTACTTAAGGCAATCATTTTTCCTATAAATTTGTAATGTTTCTCCAAGGAGGCACAAGTTGATTGTGAAGATATTGTTGCATTAAGGAAAGACTATCTCATTGTAATTAAAGCAGTTTTTAATTTATATGCAGTACAAGTTCTTTAAGCTTATTTATCTAAAACATATACACACCAAATATACTGTCATGGCATATTGAAATTTAAAAGGGTTGGATATATATTTTGCTAATATCAAAAAGTTAGTATTTTGCAGACTCTTATTTATTGATAAATAATTTTTTTGAAGAACTATGTAATAAAGATTGCTTAGTCAATAAAACTAAGTAATAGTAAAAAACAAAAACTTAGAAAGTAATGAGAGATGATAGGTAATTAAAGTTACCTGAATGAATAGCAAATCTCTGACATAGTGTGTTTCACGGGAGAAGAGGATATGACTTTTGTGAAGAAATAATTAATACAAACTAATCAAATTTTTATTTTATTTGCATTCTAATGAGTATAAAGTTGATTTTTAGATTTTAAGATTGCAACTCTAACCAATTGACTATAGAAGTGATGGTGGTTATCCACCGATAGAATATACAGGCTACAGAAGAAAGTCCACAGATTCATGAATGAAAATAGATTTGTATATGTTTTAAAATTTTATAATAAGAAATGTTCTCATGAATGTGTCTGTGATTAACCTTTTATAGATCAGAGGTTCCCAACAGAATCCGAACAAGAGGAAGATGAAGAAAATTCTTGTGATTCTGAGGTACTGTGTATTATTGATGTTATTATTCTCTAAGAATATTAATACTCAGTGATGTGAAAATATAAAGTCAGAGGCTTTGACTTGGTTTTCTTACCACTGCATATGCTCAAGAGAAATTCTGATTTTTCTGAAAACATTCTTGGCTGGGCGTGATGACTCATGCCTGTAATCCCAGCACTTTGGGAGGCCCGAGTTGGGAGGATCACCTGAGGTCAGGAGTTCGAGACCAGCCTGGCTAATATGGTGAAGCCCTGTCTATACTAAAAGTACAAAATTAGTTGGGTGTGGTGGCACACACCTCTAATCCCAGCTACTTGGGAAGCTGAGGCAGGAGAATCACTTGAACCTGGGAGATGGCTGTTGCAGTGAGCTGAGATCGTGCCATTGCACTCAGATCGGGCCATTGTACTCCAGTCTGGGTGATAGAGTGAGACTGTGTCTCCAAAAAAAGAAATATTTAAATATCTATGTGCTAAGTAGATTACTGCTTGGTAGTGAAATTCTGATAATTTTCAGAATTAGTTTCAGACAACTGTGTAGTATAGTGTAAAAAATAAGGCTTAGAATTCACAAGTAATTCACATGAGTTCTGAGGTGAAATTTGACCAAAAGCTAAAGAATTACTCTGAGTCCACCTTTGGGCAAATATATGATTCGGTAGTATATCTAGACATACAAAAGTTCTAATTGGATTCATAGAAAACCAGTTTAAGCTGTGGCTTTGTACAACTTGAAACATAAAAGATAATGCTTTGGATTTGAAATTATTGACATATCTGTATTGTCCAGTATAGACCTGAAGGAACATTTGAGGAGAAAACAATGCATAAAGAATAGGAAACCAGTGGGACTATAATAACAATTTGTTTGAGTGTTTTAAAAAGTAGAAATTATTTTTACAAATAGACCTCTTTGAGTCTGTTTGTGGTAGCCATGCTTATGCAACATAAGTACCAAATAATAATGATGTAGTCCAAGGTCACAACTGTGGAAAGACACAGGAAGTGACTGACCTCTTAGATCCAAGCCCCTGCTGCACAGTGGTAACAGAAATGAGATGTCAGTAGACAAGTTGACTTTATCTAATTTGTCCATAGACAAAAAAAGACTTTCTAATACTTGTCTGCTGTCATTTAAACATAAGATACATATAAGTTTTCCTTAGTACTTTTTCATTTTATTCAAGAACTTTTTCTATCAGCAGACATTTTATCAAAAACATTTTGATTATTTTAACTCCCCGTTTACCTAAATAAAGCGACTTCTACAATGCTCTGAGTATACTTTATATGACTTATTCTTAACATTGTCTTCATGCCATGCATCATTTTTAACACTAAGTAATTCTATAATCATGAGTATTTTCAATGTTTAATACAGTATGTATTTGCAGCAGCACTCCTCTGGAGGGGGCACCGATGCAGGGAGTCTGTCCCTTGTAGACCTCTGACCCGGCGACAGATGAATAAAGTACATTGACACACAGATATTCTGCTCTGTCAGTCCAGCTGAGGGTGTCCAAGTGGCTTACAGACTTCCTGCTGAGTTCTGTAAACAGTTGCCACTATGGCCCTGATCAGCTAGTCAGACTCACAATCATTCAGTAAGATTAATTAACAAAAGCTTGAGTCAACACCATTAGAGGGTGATTGACATTGTGGACTTCTAGAGTAAAAAGCCCTTAAGCGCCTGTGGTACATCAAAAGTTAGTCTTAAGATTATATGAGTAAACAAGCTAGCTAGGTAAACTACTCTGCCTTCCTTTATGACTACTTTAATTTGTTTAAAGATAAAGATCAAGTTGCCTTCAACCATATATATTACCAAAGTTATACAAACTTCTCGGCCTTTCAAGAAGATTTGTGTCTATTTATATAACTATCTCTATCTAATATTTTTCCCACCAGCCTGATTGAACCCCAACATGTGTTATTTCAGGTAGCAAGTGTTGTACTTTGTTTGATGTGCCTTCTTGATTTTTGGTGAGGAAGATAAAGTAAGATATTTTTAAGTGAGCTACTTTTTGAAATCTACAGATGAGTGAAAAGTTTTGTCAATGTTGCTTATTTTTCATGCTCAGTAACCAAGTCAATAGCCACATGAAGATAACAGATAAACTTTGATCTAGATACAGCATGTGTGAGGTTTTCTATCAAAATGTTGTGATTTTCAATATGTGCCTATCCTTAAATCAAATTGCCTTTGAAATCAGAAATTGAGTTTAAAAAATATTTTAATTAGGAATTTTGATGCTTCTTTTGATTTTAAATTCAAAATTATCTATTCATATTACTTTTAACAGAGTCTCTTTGAGAGTTCTACAAAAGTTCAAGTGTATATACCTGAGTCTATTGATCAAAGTGTAATGAAGCATGTAAATAGAGAAGTAGAAGGTAAGAACCATTTTTTATTTGAAAAGTCATTTAACCATATGTTTGTCTAAATGCATGAAGAAAGATATATGCTCATAGTCAGATAAAATTACCCACTAAATACATAACATTGAAAAGAGATGAGTAAAATGATGATAAGTTGTATATATTTTCAGGTTTTGGCAACAGGATATATATAGAGTACACAAAACGAACTGAATTATTTTTTGAAACCAAGATACTCTAAGAAGTGAGGAAAGTCTGGAAATAAGTAAGAGAAAAGGAGTAAAAAGGGAAGGAAGACTAAGGAAGACAGAAAGAGTACAGGGAGTTCATGAAGGAATAAGAAGCAGGTTTATATAATGGAGGTGGCAAAATAAAACACTTTTTAAAGAAAAGATAGATCATGGTTAGAAAGATGGCAAGAATATAAAATGATCCTCCAGTACCAAAACTGGTCAGAAAATTATAGCTCTGCTTCTTGTTCCTTCATAAACTCCCTGTACTCTCTGTCTTCCTTAGTCTTCATTCCCTTTTATAGTCCTTTTCTCTTCCTTATTTTCTGACTTTCTTCACTTCTTAGAATATCTTGGTCTCACTAGGTTTCGCTATTACAATCACTAATGACAAATATATATTTAGTTGATGTTATCTATTCAAATGAAATATATTTGAAAGTAAGAACATTGGCTTTATTTTTAAGAAAATGAGTTGTTTTGGCCAGGTGCGGTGGCTTATGCCTGTAATCCCAGCACTTTGGGAGGGTGAGGTGGGCGGATCACGAGGTCAGCAAATCGAGACCATCCTGGCTAATATGGTGAAACCCCATGTCTACTAAAAGTACAAAAAATTAGCCAGGCGTTGTGGCAGGTGCCTGTAGTTCCAGCTACTCGGGAGGCTGAGGCAGGAGAATAGCCTGAACCCGGGAGCTGGAGCTTGCAGTGAGCCGAGATCGCGCCACTGCACTGCAGCCTGGGTGACAAAGCGAGATTCTGTCTCAAAAAAAAAAAAAAAAAAAAGTTGTTTTGATAAAATTGCCATTCCACAAAAATTTATTATAGACTGACGATACATAAAATCAGACGATTTACAGGAACTAAAAATATACTGAATTTATACTTGAATAATAAGATTGCTCTTTAAAATAAATACTGTGGTAACTTAACAATATAAAAGTTATTTATGTTTAATATATCTCTTGCAGTTAATTTATATATAAATATATCAATATTGAAAGCTTATTGTAAATTATTTCCATGATGAGTTTTATACATCTTCTTGCATGAATGGATCAAGAAGCATTCAGATGGATACACTAGAGGATACAGAAATGTAGGCATATGATTACACCATATGGTTATGGAAAACAATGAATGTTTATATTTAGTATAATGACCTAAGTATTTATCCAAGCTGATCAATTCATGGCACTTCACTGATGAGATGTCAGTTCTAAATTCAACTGAACTCTCATCGTAACTATATACCTTTCCAAAGATAGGCCACATTAAAGAACATGATGAATAGAATAATATAAATGATTCTAATGTGTTTCTTTTAGTATATGGTGTAGCATTCCATGTTCAGCTTTGACATTTATTTTCTTATATCAACTCTTTTTACACGTGAAACACAATCTCGCTTTTGAAGTCTTAACTGCATGATCTGTGAAACCTATATTTATATTTTCGTCAGTGTATTTCTGTCATGTGAGTATCCTAAAGAAAGAAACCAAAAGAAAAGCCCCCTAAACCTAAAGGAATCATTCTCAAAGCTGAGCAAGAGGACTCAATTAGATACTGTCATTGCATTCATTTGTGGTTGGTTTTGTCATATTTACCTATGATTGATAATAAATCTCTTTTGCTTTTTAGAGTTTCCTGAAAAGCCCTCTGACTTTAAGGTATTGAATTTTATAATTTCATTTTGAATGACTTATTAACTACGTATTTTGTGAAGTATACATTCTTTATTAATCATTTTGCTTCCGAACCCATTTAGCCTGCTGTTGACATGCAAAACTCTGTTCCAAATGAAGCCTTCGAATGGAAGAATGAACAAACGTTGAGACCGGGTAAATTTTTCAATTTAACTATGAAAAGATGAATATTTCAATATTGGATATTTTGATAGTCTTTCTATCCCTAATGCTTTATTTTTTTCAACTTTGATGAAAAGATTTGATCTAAATAATGGCAATAATGATATTTATGTTTGAAAAACTGATATTACAAGAACAGTAATTTTCAATAGTATTTTTTTTAAAAATGTTGTTGCCTTAATCTCAGTTGTTTCTACTTTTGTATCCTGAAACTGTAATGTTTTCTATTTTGAATTTGTATTAAAGATTTAAGAAGGTGAATTTTGAAACTCTACTTTTTTTTTTTTTTTTTTTTTTTTTTTTTTTTTTTTTTTTAGTTCTTCTAAGCTTAATTCAAATTCCACAGTTTACTTTGGGGAACATTTATTTTACTGATATAACAATTGTGTTTTAACATTAATTACCTCATTTCAGTGTTGTCACTTTGAGAATCCTAAGAAAATCAGTAACTCTGATTACTGAACTCTTTGTGTGTGTGTGTGTCTGTGTGGGTGCCTGTGTGTGTCTGTTTTTGTGAGTGGTACCTTTACCTTGTAAAGATGAGGAAAATAATTAATCATTTCTTTATGAATATTTGATAAACACACTTTTTCATATAACTGTGATTCTGAAGCATTTGGCTTTAGAGTCTTTTTACACAACTACCATTTATTGCCTAGAAGTAACCAGTATTCTAAACCAGTTTTGAAAACTATTCTTATGCATGTTTAAACATTTTACAACACGTGTACGTGGTCATATTTAATATGTAGCTTTTTTTCAACTTCCAATGTGTACATGGTTGTACAGTGTCATGTTCAGCAATGTTCTTTTTTGATCAGCATTATAATTTTTAGAGACATCCATAATGGACACAATTAACTGTGTTTTTTAATATTAGGTTCTTTATAAAATTCCATTGTATGACTGCACCATAGTTAATTACACAATTTCATGCTGATTAATAATAAATAAAAATGAAAACATGCAGATTTCAGAGTCTTTAAGTTAATCTATTTTTTTAGTTATTAGAAATTAAAACTAAAATATTTAAAGTATTTCCTTGTGCAATCATACATTCCACTAACAATTCGAACTGTGACCCACAGATTATTGGAGCTATGGTATTACAACATGTTAGATCTGAAATGATCCAGGGTACACTTCTAAACATGAGTGAAAATGGTGACTTCCCAAAGTATGATTCGAGTTTGTTGGACCCTCTGCATGAAATGTGAACTTTAGGGATGCTGAGATCAGAAGTTAAATTTGCTTTTTAAAACCAGATATACACTTCATGGATGTCAAATGATAAACGTATCCTTAATGATGAAACGGTCTTACATTTTAGTTTTGCATGTTTGCTTTTTGCTTTAACCTGACTTAAATAGTTAAATATTTAAAACACAGGAATGCATTTTAAGTATTTATGTTTTTGGAGACAGTCTCACTCTGTCGCCCAGGCTGGAGTGCAATGGCATGATCTCGGCTCACTACCACCTCCGCCTCCTGCACTCAAGCAATTCTCCTGCCTCAGCCTCCCTAGTACACATACTCATTTGTAAACCAGTCACTAGAAATGCAAGTGTTTTTACTGTGATTAGCTTAGAATAATGGTTTCTCATTTTGTAGATGAGATGGGGGTAATGGAATAATAAATATATGAATATACTTGTGTTTCTGTAGCAAGAAAGAATAAATAATGGCTACGTATAGGAAGCCAGCAATATTTTCTGCAGAGATGCATTGGAAATGTTTGAGTAGGGGAGTCACAAGATTAGATTAAGTATCAGGGCATTCTGGTCATGGTATAAACCAGAGATTGGCAAACCTTTCCTGTAAAGGGCCAAATAGGAAATATGTTAGGTGATGTGGTCCCTATCACGGCTTTTCAACTCTACCATTGTAGGATGAAAGCAGTCATAGATAATGTGTGAGGAAATAGGCATGACTGTATTCCAATAAAACTTTGTCTAAAAACCATTTGGTAAGCTGAATTTGGAATTCCATAACCATGAATTCCTTGAGAGAAAGGTCTCAAGTCAACACCACTAGAGGGTAATTAACACTGCTGACCCCCCAGTACAAAGCAATCATGCACCCTCGGATGATCAAAGTTTGGTCTTAGGACCATATGAGTAAACAAGCTATTTAGATAAACTCCTCCACATTCCCTAGTTATTTGCTCCATTGCTGTCCACTCACAGTAAAGAGGATTAGGCTGCTTTCAGCCAAATCATTTACTGAAGTTGTGCAAACCTCTAACCACGGCCTTTCAAGAAGGTTTGTGTCTATTTCCTGTAACTATCTTTATAAATATTTTTCTAATCACTTTTTCTGATCCCTGACAAGTAGGGTTTCTTTTTCCCTGTGAAAGCCATCAGTTAAGGGGCCATTTCTGACTAGGAAATATAAATATAAAATAAGTTTGCATTTCCAGTGGCAATGGAAAGATTAAGCAAAGGCAGAAAATAGGTATAGTTAATATGATTTACTGATTATTGAGTTTAAAAAGCTAGGGGACAGAAAAAAATCTCAGGTCATTCATAAGTTTCCACATTGTGCATTAGCATTTACAATGCTCATGGGGAAGGAGTAGGAAACTGTCAGGTCAACAGAGAAGTGCAAACAGTCATGGAACAGACCGAAGTTTTCTTTACATATTGAGTTTAATGAAACATTTATGTGGGATATTTTCAATAAGTAATTGGATTATAGGTGTTTGTAGCTGGAGATAGTACTATGGTTGGAGATGCAGGCCTAGAATAATTTTATTACAATTATTAGGCAAAGCCATAGATCTCAATGAGCTTATCCATTATGCAGAAGATGTAGAATAAGAAGAAAGCCATTGACAAAACCCTGGGACTATCAACATTTTACAGAGTCAAAGGACTTGGTAAAGGTGACTGAGCAGTGGCTAATGAAAAGTAGGAGAGCAGTCAGAGAAAGTGATGTTGCAAATTTCTTTTAAATGTGAGAATTTCATGAGATTACTGAAAAGTCAATTGGATTTAACTTACAAGTTTTTCAGTGGTAATCTGTTCAAAAGAATTCTTTTAGAATTCTTAAGTGTACTATTGATGTGGTTAATGTTTCTGGTGTCCAAGAAGAAATTTCCCATGATCCTACCTAACTTTTTGTAACTGAAGCAGCCAACATACACAGGGTCTGGAAAATTGTCTAGACTGGAGAGTACATGTGCCAGCATTTTTCCAGAATTGTCAAAAGCTAAGGGTCATGTGTGAGGAAAAGTGCTGTTTTTTTATGTGTTTCTTGTGGAGAGTGGAGATCTGTGTTGTCTCTCTCTCTCTCTGTCTCTCTCTCTCTCACACACACACACACACATACACACGTGCACAGTACAGTAATTCACCCTTATCCACAGGGGATATTTTCTAAGACACCCAGTGAATGTCTGAAACTGTGGATAGTATGGAACCTTATACATTCATATTTTTTCTATACATGAATATTTCTGATAAAGTTTAATTCGTAAATTAGGCACAGAAAGAGATTAACAATAACTCATAATAAAATAAAACAATAACAATATATTATAATCAAAGTTAAGTGAATGTGGTCTCTCAAAGTGTCTTGTATTGTACTCACCCTTCTCACTCATATGATAATTGTGAGATGATATAATGCCTATGTGATGAGATGAAGTCAGGAGAATGAGGTAGGAGTTGTCATGTGGTGTTAGGCTACTAATTATTTCTGGCTATCTGACTACACATCAGAAGGAGGATCATCTGCTTTATGTGACCCTGGATCATTGAGCCATGATAGTGTTGATGGTTGGGATTCAGGAACAGACCATTTTGATGACTAATGGGCAGATAGCATATACAAAGGGATGACTCATGACCTGGGTGAGATGCAACAGGGTGTCTTAATATTTCATCATATTCCTTAGAATGACACACTATTTAAGACTTATGACTTGTATATTTCTGGAATCCCCCATTTAATATTTTGGACTACAGTTGGCCACAAGTAGCTGAAGTCACAGAAATCCAAACCTTCAATATTATATTGTGAAGTATATGTTTGGTCTTCCACACTGTTTTGTGGCATACAACTCATAAAATGTTTAGAATCTCCAAAGTGATGTCTTTGTATGCTAATAATTGAGTGATAACTGACAGTCCCTAGATAGCTTCAGGAAAGGAGCTTGTCACAAAAAAGAACAAGGTATGATTAGAGTGTTGGGACTTTCAGCCCCACCCCTAAACCTCCTAGGAGGTGACAGGAGCTGAAGATAAGGTCAATTACCAGTGGCCGCAGATTTTTTCATTCATGCCTATGTAATAAAGCTTTCTTAAGAACCCAGAATGACTGGGATCAAAGACCTTCCAGAAAGCTGAATGTATGGAAGTATTTGGAGGCTGATGTGCCCTGGGAGGGCATGGAAGCTCCATGCCCCTTCCCCCATAACTTGCCATATGCATCTATTCATGTGTCTCCTTTGTGATACCCTTTATAATAAACTGGTAAATGTGTTTCCCTTCATCTTTGGGGCACTCTAGCATGTTAATCAAACCCAAAGAGGGAGTCTTGAGAACCCCAACTTGAAATCAGCTGGTTAGAAGTTTCAGAGACACAGATTTGCAATTGGTATGGGAGGGCAGTCTTGTGAGACTGAGCCTTCAACCTGTGGAATCTGAGACTATTTCTAGACAGATAGTGTTGGAATTGAATAGAGGACAACCAGCTGGTTTCTGCTACAGAATTGATTGCCTACTTGTTGGTGGAGAAAATCCTCGAAACATTTGGTCGCAGAAGTCTTCTGTTTTGATGTTTGTGGTGTGAAAGCAGAGGGAAATCATGTGTGTGTGTTTCTTTCTATAAGTAGAGCAGATCAAGAGAGACTACTGTATCCTCTGTTCTAACTGCTCCGAGTTCATTTGTCTAGAAATTATACTTTCTAAGGTTGACACTGTCCACTTATACTAATTCTGCTAATAATACAATTTTCTGTTTGCATTATGGCTATTGTACACTGTAGTTCACTTTTAGATATCAAATTGTGCTAAATTCGATTTTTCCTCTCATTTGAGAACTATAAAGGAGGGGAAATAATAGTTCTTAATGCATCAATTTTCTACCAGTAGTTTACTTAATAATAATTTTACTATAGTCTTAATGTATTGTCCCAAAGGAATGCTGTATATCAAATTATCTCAGTCTTTATAACAAAGCATCTGAGTATTATGCTTTTTTATACAATATCTGGATCATGCATGAAAGTGTGCATGATTCTTTTAAATTAAGTTAAAGTATCATGATGTCTCCCAGGCTACTTTCAGACTCCTGGGCTCCTCCGGTGATCCTCCTGCCTCACCTTCCCAAGTAGCTGGGATTACAGGCATGTGCCATCATGCCCTCTTATGTTTTTAATATTCTGTATTTTCTATCTATATTTGTTGATTTAATGTATTTTACTTTTTCTCTTTAATAGTGCATGTGAGTTCTGTAGAGTCTATATTCAGGTAAGACTTTATGGTTTTTTAAAACGTATATTTTAACTCAGAACATATAGAGGAAAGAAATCACTATCTGTTGAGTATTCTACTCTGGGCTAGACAACATATTATGTGCTTAATATTTATCATCTCACATAGTCATCACACAGTTTTGTAAAACATCTGTGCTACTATCACCTACTTTGTAGTAGTCAATCAAATGTGGTTCAGAGAGGTTGATTAATTGGTCTATGATTTCATAGCTAAAAAGTAACTGACCCTTGAGTTTGCCATCAGCCTACCTTGCTCCCAAATCCCTTCTCTTGCCCCTCAGCACAGATTGATGGATACCTGTGCATCATTAGGATCAAGGTCCAGGTTCAGATGGGATGAATTCACAAAGTCACATTTTGTCATATGTTAACTCTTTTTAGAGATTTCCCTTAGAACACTGGTTAATCCAAGACTTTGTTCTAACATGTTTAAGAGTTAAAGAGGTAGACCAGTACCTTGTTTTTATCATCAAAGTTTTTAGAGCAGATCTGACTTAGCTGTGGTGACAAGACATAGGTTTTTGTTTCATAAGCAAGACCAGGTAAGTCCTATAGATGAATTATTTTACTCTTATTGGAGAATATCTACGTAGAAATATGTTAATCATATTTAGAGGCTATTTCTTATAGATTTCTCGGTTTACTGACTTCCCAGCTTAGTTTTTCTTCAAAGCAGTACCCTGCCTAGTTGCATGAACTCTTCTTTTTTTTGCTAGAGTCTTTTTTTCTTCTTCCATGACTTTTCTATGATCTTTTCCTGATTACTTTCTTCTCTGCTTTCCTTGGTGTTCTTTTCTTCTATTATTTTATTGCTTTCTACCAGCCCCATTTTTCTATAGGTAAAATTAAAAGTACATGAAATTTTAGGATTTTAAGGACTCTTGGAGACTAATCAAAATACTTTCATATTTCAACCTGTATTTAATATCCTGGAAAAATGGTTGTTCAGATGGAGAGTCTGAAACTCAAAGTGACCTATTTAAATATAGGAGGTAACAAGTAATATTTAAACTCATTTCAAAGCCCATTACTCTTGTTTTTATATCACCATGTAAGTGAGTGTTTGAATAATAGAAAGGAAGAGGAAATGGGTCTAATTAAACAAATTGAAAAGGATAAGAATGGAATTAGCTGGAGAACCCAGTGGAAGTAGGTAACAAGAGAATTAGCAGGGAAAGGCCAAGTCTGAAGAGAAATAATCCCAGGATTGGTAGGAGTAAGGGTTTTACCAAAGAGATCAGAATGTTGGATCTTATGACAAGTTTGATGAAGATAAATTAGAACAAACACAGTAGATATTGGGAGTTATCTAGAAAGGCATATTAAATATGGTACAAAATAGGTCCTGAATAGGTCACTGCTTTTTTGCTTGTTTAATTGGAGGAATGGACAAACTTCAAGATTTCTGTTGAAAGGGTAAAAAAAAAAAAAAAAGTCTCTACGATCAGATAGAAATGTGCTATTCTGTTCTTTCACCCCAAATCTCACTGGAGAGGCTTAGAGCCCCTTGAATGCTAGGAGATTGAAGGTTGCTGAATTACACAGATCTGTGGCCCAGGGCAAGTGTCCCCTCCCCTTTGCCTCTTTTTCCAAGCCTCTAATGTCCTACCCATGTACATGTAAAGCAGGGGTAAGATTGGCTGGCAAATAAGTCAGGGAGCTTCAATTGGGTTTTTGGTAACATGCTTATGGGGGAGGTGAATGACTGACTGAGACTCCATTTAGTTGTTTTCCAGGAACAGGTAAATACAGAGCTTCTTGGCTGGTCATTGAATTTATCTTTTCAGTAATCTGTGCTTTGATGAGCTGAATATTTAAAGGTTGGAGACTGCCATGAAGCCCTGCAGAAGAAAGATGTGGAAGTGAGAGACGCTTTCACTATATATAGTGGCTCCCACTTCCAGATCTTTCTCTCTGTGTATATATGGTACTTAGAGAAATCCAATTATCAGGACTCAGTTTTCTAGCAGTCTCTCTCCTTGGGAATAAGTACAAAGATTTTTAAGGTTTTGCTAGTTGTTGTAGCCCTGAACAGGGAAGGACAAGTATAAAATAAGTAGTTAGATTTTATTATTTTTACAGTTTCACTTTTTGTTGAGAAAAATATTTCTAATAAGAAATATACATTTGTGATTTGACATTTGTAGGTTCAGCTTTTCAACATTTCAAATATTTCAGGGCACCCTCTGTAGTGTTTTAGGGTGAAGGGAAGCAACAAGGCATTCTTAAGTGGTTTTTTTGCTGAGAAACAAAGAATGTCATTTTCCTGTGACACAGATTAGTCTTTGAATCAGAGATAGATAACGGAAAAGGGATACGGTAACTGTGTCTTTCTTCCTCATTTTAGGTTATCAAGTTTGTTCCGGTTTAGATATCAAAAGTTATGTCAGTTATTAAGTAGATTTCTCGTTCATCATTGAGGACAGTTTGTGAGGACAAATTATATTCAGGGTATGCCAATTATATTGGCTGTCACTATTTTTTATGAAGCTAAGAGTGAGTGTTCATTGAATGTTATAGGTTGGGGAGGAAGAGTCAAAAATATGTAACTAAGATATTTTTTAAAAACAGAGGGCATATTTTAATTTTACCAAGAAACATGATTTAATATACAGAGGACTGATCTTTTCCCAGATTTTGCTTTTTGTTTTCATTTTTTAAAGTAAGCACCAAGATATGTACTAGCAGATTTTATTTTTAAAATATGTGAATTTGCTCATTTATGTTACATCTTTTTTCTCTAAAGTCATTTTGGCAAACAGACTATTGAAAATTCACAGTCTACAAAACTTGAGGAAGACTTTAATCTTGCTACCAAGGTAAAATGGTCTTTTGTGAAGTTGATTTTCTCAGTTGGAATCTAGTTCTGTATAGTATTTACTTTTCATGTTTTGCAGTGCTGTAAGTATCATTATTTCATGTTGGCAATATAAAGTTGGTCAGATAAGAACATTTTATATAAAATATGAGTAGTTGATTTAAACTTTTTTTTTACTTTAGTAAATAACAAATGTTTGGTAAATACTTTGAGGTTGTGAGGGCCCAAAAAAGGAATGGGCTGGAGAATATATAGTGACAGGAACATTATATTAGAAAAAACTTTTCCACAGTAAAGAATATATAAAATCTGGTAAATTTTTATTTGGATAAGTGTACTTACTGTGAGTTTTAAAATTATCCTATTGTAACTTAAAAAAAAAAACCTCATGCTTAAATTTGTCTTTAATGGATCACGTTACTTATTATAGTAATCAAGGAATCTCTCTGATACTGTTCAGTTCCCAAACTGTGCCACATAGCATATAGGTTTTTTTGCACTTATTATTTTGATATTACATAGTTTATAGGAGAGAGCTTTGTCTCAGTTTCTCTTCTTGGTTCTTTAAATACACCAAAATAATATTAGAAGTTGTGAAAATTTATTTGGGCATGGTGGTGCATGCCTGTAGTTCCAGCTACCAAGGAGGCTGATGCAGGAGGATTGCTTGAGCCCAAGAGTTTGAGACCAGTGTGGGCAACATAATGAGACCTTATCTCTAATTTAAAAAATAATAGTAGAAATTTAGAAATGTAAATTCTCTTTCTCAGAATCTGTATTATTAAGGGATGCCAGTGTGTTTTCTAAGTTACTTAATTAAAAGTATACTTTAAAGTCTTCATCTAAATGAAGAACGCAGGTTTTACCCCAATTAAACAACCAGTTCTGGAATTAGAGACTCTTAATAAGCATATGGCAAGATTTTAATTTCAGAATTTTTAAATTGCAGTTTTTAAACATATTGTTCTAGGATCTATGATCACATTTGAAAATTTTAAATTTCAGAAGATTTTGTATTTAGTTGTTTACATAATTGTTTTGAAGCTCTTGCATCACTATGAGATACCGCAAGTTAGAAAACATACTTGCGTGCATCCTTGTGTACCCAGAATACAGTCTTGCCTATAAAAAGCATTTTAAGAGGTTTTCAATGTGAATAAATAAGCAGACAAATGAATTTTTATGTTATGGAATGTTACAAGTAAGATAATATGCATAATATATCTTAAAATTAAATCTAATTCATTTCTAAAATATGGTTTAAATTTATATTGTCTTTTAATATTTAGAATGCATAAATTCATGTAAGTTATCTTGAGAAAATATGTCTTAAATAAGACAATCAGTGACATGTAGTAAATAAGAAAGAAGGTTACGCTGTATTTTCCAGTATCTTCCAAGTGGAGTTTAGATTAAAAAAAAAAAATTAATGAATTTAGTCTCAACTCATGCTCTTTTTTTTTTTTGAAATGGGGTCTCCCTCTGTCATGCAGGCTAGAGTGCAGTGGCACGATCTCGGCTCACTTCCTCCTCCACCTTCCAGGTTCGAGCAGTTCTCCTGCCTTAGCCTCCTGTGTAGCTGGTACTACAGGCACGTGTCACCACGCCCACTTTATTTTTGTAATTTTAGTAGAGACAGGATTTTACCCTGTTGACCAGGATGGTCTCAATCTCTTGACCTCATGATTTGTCCTCCTGGGCCTCCCAAAGTGCTGGGATTACAGCGTGAGCCACTGAGCCCGGCCGAAAGTCATGTTCTATTAAACATATATTTTTAAGGAATACGTTACTCTAAAATTCTTATTACCAATACTTTCTTCAGGTGAAAAGTTTATGAAACATTCCTTTTTAAATTTTTTCTCTCTCTGTAGTAAGAAAATTCTCGCTTTTAGGTATTGGCTGACGACCATGTTTAACTAATTTGGTGTCTTCTTATATAATAATAAAATTTAAATCTTTATTACACAGGTATTAACAAAATAACTAATTATAGTGTAAATACTGATCGGCATTATAGGAATATGTTATGAACAAAAGTCTGTATTTTATGTATTTCATCACATGTCTTATAGTAGTTGTTTTTCATTTTCTTTCATGACTGAAGCTATACTTGATTGGTAAGGTCTCTTGTTTGTTTCTCCCTCTTTCACCTTTTTAAAAATGATTTACCCCAGACTTTTTTTCTCACAGAATACATTTTTTCAGTGTCTGCTTTTGAGAGGGCATCACTGTCTCCATTGTCAGCATATTTATTTACAGGTTTCTATTTAGTTGCTATACAGGATTTTCATTAATCAATCATTGCCTTCCCCATGATTTACTCTTTCTTTCTCTGTTTCTTGGAAGAAGCAGAATTTATACAATTATTTATACTTAGCTTTTTGCCACACAGAAGAGAAACAACCCATACCATTTCAATGCAAACCCAGTTAAATAAGGTACTATTAAAAACTAAAGTCTCACATTTTTCCACACAAGAGGTAATTAATACAACTGTGAAGAGATATTCCAAAATATAACATGTAATTTAACTTTTTAAATTTTAATTATTTCTATAATATTATAAACTTTGTAAGGGTAAATTTTTGTCCTAGGTTATTTTGGTTAAAAAAATAATCTAGGGGCCGAGTGCGGTGGCTGACGCCTGTAATCCTAGGACTTGGGAAGCCCAGGTGGGTAGATCACGAGGTCAGGAGATCGAGACCATCCTGGCTAACATGGTGAAACCCCGTCTCTACTAAAAATACAAAAAATTAACCAGGTGTGGTGGCGGGCGCCTGTAGTCCCAGCTACTCAGGAGGCTGAGGCAGGAGAATGGCGTGAGTCCGGGAGGCGGAGCTTGCAGTGAGCAGAGATTGCACCACTCTAGCCTGGGAGACAGAACGAGACTCCATCTCAAAAAAAAAAAAAAAAAAAAGAAAAAGAAAAAAGAACAATAATAATCTAATGGATACCATCATATTTCTATAATAATAAATTATATGAAGGGGTGAAATGAAATAATTCATTCATTGATGGATACCACCATATTTCTATAATAATAAATTACATGAACGGGGTGAAATGAAATAATTCATTGAAGAAGGGTAAGATAAACATAGAGACTCCATGAGAGAGTCAAGATGACACAGATTATTATTAAAAAAAGAACAAAAAAATTGTTTAAATGAGAGCAGGAACGCTCTAGAATAAAAGATATTATATAAATGATTTAAAATAAAAAATTAGAAAACATAGCCAGGTAATAAATTACGGCTCAGGTGTTTTTGAGTGACTTGTAGCTGATTTTAATAAAAGGCTGAAAGAAAATATAAGAATAACTATAGGTAAGAGCAATTTATTGTACTCTTTAAAATACCTAGTAGAGAATAATTTGAATGTTTCTAATATATAGGAAAGATAAATACTTATGGTGATTAATATCTCAATTATTCTGTTTTGATTATGTGAATGTATTAAGTGATAATATGTACCCCCCAAACATGTACATTTATACTGTGTCAACAAAAAAATTATAAATGGCCGGGCGCGGTGGCTCACACCTGTAATCCCAGCACTTTGGGAGGCCAAGGCAGGCAGATAATGAGGTCAGGAGATCGAGACCATCCTGGCTAACATGGTGAAACCCTGTCTCCACTAAGAAATAGAAAAAAATTAGCCGGGCGTGGTGGCGGGCACCTGTAGTCTCAGCTACTCGGGAGGTTGAGGCAGGAGAATGGCATGAACCCGGGCGGTGGAGCTTGCAGTAAGTCAAGATTGCACCACTGCACTCCAGCCTGGGCAACAGAGCCAGACTCTGTCTCAAAAAAAAAAAAAAAAAAAAAAATTATAAACAAGGAACGAAAATTTAATTCTCACTTCTTTTAGTAACTTTACGTTTTATATTTAATTTAGTCATATTAATGTAGAATGCAAAGTGAAATCTGTTTTAGGCCTTGTCAGCCTTATTGTGAATTATCAATTTTTGACTCTTTGGTTTCTGGTTTAAGATTTCTAATTTAATGTTTGACATATTCTTAGGTTATTTAACTAATTTATCTTACTCTTTGATGTAACCGTGGTAGCTGTTTTGAATATTTTTGATAATAGAGTATAAATAAATAAGCATTTTATTTAAGCTTGTTATTAAAATTACATTTTCTGATCATATGAACAATGTTCTTATTCTGTGTCTCTTAAATTTTTAATCACTTTTTTAAAATCACTTTTAAGCTAGAACACTCTCAAAGAAATAAATGTAGAAATTATTAATCTCTAAAAATATTCTGATATCTTTTGTTCATAGTATGTATGTAGTGGTATTATATACACACAACAAATGAATGTATTCAATATTTGTGGATTTTTTAAAAGTAAAGTGCCTATTATCATAGAATCATATGTGAGGGAAGATTGTTAACAGAGTATACAAACTTAACATCGGAAGAATTGTTTTTACTCTTAAAATATCTCTTGCAATGGGGATATTTTATATTATTTCCAGGAAGCCTTATTAACTTTAGTCTTCATAATTATCAAACCTTGCACATACATTTGTTTATTTCTAAAACTCAGGAATCCTGTTGATTTGAATTTTTTAGTTTCTTTCTTCACTTCTCCTGTGAATACTGAATTCTGCTTGACAATCATAGATATACATAAAAACTATTAAATCTTGAACTTGAATAATTATTGCTTAATTTTCTTTATGTGAGATCTTTTCTCCAATTTTAGACTACCATCCTATATGGTATAAGTAGGCAATTTGAGCTAGTATTATATTGTTTACAGGAACATAAGAAAAGCATGTGAATTTTAAAGCAGGGTTTCACATTTCTATCTCACTTTATAGTAGTACTTAAAAATGCCTCGTAATTCTATGGGTAAGCATTTCTCTTCTAAAATTAAAAATTTCAAGGTTTTTATATAGGTCATTTTGCAGAATCTTGTTGTAGATTTAAATGTTTTCATTCAATTCAAAGATGCATATTGCAATAATATTTCAGAAATAAATATTTACATATATAAATAAAATTATATTCTTGAAACAAATTTGGAAATATATGACTGAGAAACTTAATCCCACGTTTTTCTCTCTCCTTTAATTTCATTTTCAAAATTTCAACAGTCTGTGTAGATTTGTGTTGCTTAATTCTACCCATTTAGTCTATCTTATAAATATTTATTTCCTTATCACTATGTAATTTTCCTCATGTAGATTATCTACTCATACTCCAAATGTATTTATCCAGATCTTTCTTCCAAGCCCCTTGGATGCCTCAAATCTTAGAGGTCTCAAACTGAAAGCATCTTTTTTTTTTATTCTTTTCCTGCCTCTTTTCTGACTCTTTGTAATCTACTCAGTCATCTGGTTTCCCCATCCTAGTAAATAACACCTAGGAAGTAGCCATGAAATGCTCAAGCACTTCAACCTCCATTTTAACCATCCACCACATCCTGCACTTCAACCTTCCTCCAGGTCACCAAGCCAGTCACACACCAAAATTTGTATTATCTACCTTCTTATAATTTTCCATGTCTTATTACCGTAATTAACTCTCTACCTATAATTTTGAAGTACTCCTTTCTAGTTTTGCCCCATATCCCCATGTTCATCTATCTTTACATCACTGGAAGGGTCACCTTTCTAAAATATATTTGTAATGATGTAACCCATCTGCATATTGAGCGGATACCCATTACCTGAAGGGTTAAGTACACATTCTAGCGTGACACATATCTTATATGGTTTGGCCCCATTTTCTCTCTTCAACTCATTTCCTCTGACTGTGTTCCAGTTTTACCATATCACTTTGGCACCCCTCAGTTGCCATGTTGTTTCATGCCTTATTATTTTGCACATGCTGTTGCACCTAGAGTCTTTGTATCCTGACTCTGCACTTTGCCTGTCCTTCCAAATATGGCCCCATTATGGCAGCATTTTCTGTGCTTTTCAGGTGAAACTGATTTTTCTCTCCTTTATGCCCTTATGTATTTTATTGACTTAAATTGTAGAACTGGTGAGTTATGTTTTTCTGTTCTTATTTGTTTTCACATGTCTCTACCATTTCTTGAATGTAAGCTAGAATTTATCTTCTGTGTGTATTTTCTGCTTCTACTAGGTTAGTGCCTGTGATTTGATAGATACAATGGATGTTTTTGTTTTGTTTTGTCTGACAAATTGAGTGAGTGAGTGAATAAATACAATTTTTTTCTGAAGATTTTTTTGTTGTTGCTTTTCGGTTTTTTGTAATAGGAGGGAGCAACAAAGACAGTAACTGGACAACAAGAAAATGATATTGGCATTATTGAACAAGCTCCACAAGATCAAAAAAGTAATGACGATTTTATTTTTTTATGCCAAAATAATAAAAGTGGTAATTTAGTGAATATCTCTGAAAATTTTTCTATGCTTAAATGCTATTATTTAGAAAACAATTTTGTAGACCAAATAACAATGTCTACTTAAAAAAATACTTTCTGCTGTCTTTTCTCATACTATCAATTCTTTTTTCTGAACCTGCTTCAATTTTGAATTTCTATTTTTGCTATTAACTCTTATTTTTGAAATATTCATAAATGGCAATAGATTTGTATATGGTATTACACTTTACAGTAATAAATGTTCTCATATATGTGTCTGTGAATAACATTTTGTAGATAAGATGCCCACATCAGAATCAGGACAAAAAGAAGATATAAAATCACCTTCTGATTCTGAGGTATGTGTATTGTTGTTGATGTTATTTTAAAATTTAAGTAATGAGTAATCTTAAAACATAGAAAGATGATTTGACTTTATTTTCTCACCTCTGCATGTGTCTATATGAAATTATTTTCTGGCATTTATCAGAACGTACTTTTTAATCATGTGCCAAGTGGATAACAGTTGCATAGTGCAATTCTGCTGATTTGCAGTATTAATTTTGAAGCCAGTGTAGAATAGTGCAAAAGAAAATAAGGCTTAGAAGGCACCAGGAATCTATTCAAGTTCTGAAGTTAAATTTGTCTAAAAACTAAATAATTTATCTGCGTTCATTTATGGGCAAATGTATGATTCTATGTATATCTAGATATACAAAAGCTCTAACTGGATTCAGGGAGAAAGAGTTTAAACTGTAGTCTTAGTCTTGCTCAACTTGGAACTTGAAAAGATCATGCCTGGGACTTGAAAGTATTGGTATATTTTGATTATCCAGTATATATCTGAAAGAACATTTCAGGAATTGGATAAACATGAGAAATAGGACACCTGTAAAACTGTAATAACAACAATTTGGTTGAGTAGTATTTTAATAAGCAGGCATTCTTTTCACAAATAGAAACCTTTGAGTCCCTTTGTGGCAGCCATGTTTGCAGCCACATAAGTATCAAATAATAATGTTGTATTCCAAAGTCACAGCTGTGGATGTGAAAGAGATAGGAATGGCCTTACCACTTAGAAGCAGCAGCTGCGTAGTGGTAACAACAATGAGTGGATGTCAAAAAATAAGTCTGTATTTTGGTTCTGTCACTTACTATCTATGGGAACTTGGAAAAAATCATTTAACCTAATCAAATACCAGTAACCTTGTTAATAAAAATAGTGCTCATATCTACCTCTTAGGTACATGTGATGAAATAATGTTGTAACAAATGTGAAAAGATTTTGTAAACTGGAAAGTCTGTATACGAATGTCAGATGAAATGATCAAAGTGGCATTTATGTGAGAGCAGTATTGTTAGCACAAGAACGGGGAGTAGGAACAGGCATGTGGATTTCTAATTTTGGGTAAGGGGATGGTAACTTTCAGCAGGCTACAACTGCAGATTTTCCATAGAAATATAGCAGTTTGGAAAGTTAGACTTTCCTGATGAGATTTTCAATGTTTTGACCTGGAGTAATTTCTTTCTGAGCACTAACTGTGTTAGGCAATGAGACTCTGAATATCCAAGATGAGGGATTATGCTGTAGTAGTAGGAAGAGAATAACAAATAGAAAAAACTTATAAGTCACTATAACTTTTTCTTAAAAACAAAACAGAGAATGTTTGGTTAGAGAAAATTGAAGAACTTTATAATTAGCATGGGTGTGGGAGTGGCAGTGGAATTCTGTGGTCAGAGTAGATCTTTCTGAGACTGCCATTTAATCTCCATCTCAGAGATGAGGCGTAGGCCATATGAAAGTCTAGGAGGAAGACATTCTAAACAGAGAGAACAGTGGACCGTATTTGTTCATCATTTTGTTCTTAACCTAGAATGACTAGGAAGTAGAAAGTGGGGTAACCACCAACATCATCATCATCCTCATTATTCTAAAGTGAAGAAAAATCTGCAAATATGTGTCTGGCACATGTTACACGTTTCACGAATACATGTTTTTGTTTTTCTCTTTTTATGAAGGCTTGCTCTACTTTTCTGAAGTTGTGTCTTAATCAATCACATACTTTATCTAATGACTTTGCTTTCATTTAAAAGTAACATAAATAAAAGTTTTCCTTCTGAATTTTTCCTTTTATTCAAGCAGTTCTTTATCAGCAAAAAACTTGTAAAAATTATTCTTATTATCTTAAGCCCTTGTTTTCCTAAATGAAACAATTTCTACAGAGTTCTATTCCTACTCTGTATGACATACTCTGAAAATTCTCTTCATGCCCTGCATAGTTTTTAACAAAAATTCTATATTTATGCATATGTCAAGTGTTTAATCATATTGTGTTCTGTTTGAAATGCCCTATTATTTTTGGTGAGGACTACAGAGTAAGGCAGATACTTTGAATTTGATTCCTTTTGTACACGAGTGAATTTTTTCTGAATATGTTTTATTTTCCATGCTCAGTAACCTAGTCAATAGCGACATGAAGATAAAAGATAAGTTTGATATACAGAGCACATTTGAGGTTTCCTCTTGAAATGTTTTGGTGTTCAATATGTGAACAGCTTTAAATCTAATTACCTTTAAAGTAAAAAAAAAATATGTTTTAAGAAATTTTTTTTTTTTTTTTTTTTTGAGATGGAGTCTTGCTCTGTCACCAGGCTAGAGTGCAATGCCTGATCTCAGCTCACTGCAGCCTCTACTTCCTGGGTTCCAGCAATTCTCCTGCCTCAGCCTCCTGAGTAGCTGGGATTACAGGCACCTGCCACCATGCCCAGCTAATTTTTGTATTTTTAGTAGAGATGGGGTTTCACCCAATTGGCCAATATGGTCTCGATCTCTTGACCTCGTGATCCACCCGCCTTGGCCTCCCAAAGTGCTGTGATTACAGGTGTGAGCCATTGTGCCCAGTCCATAAAAAAGATTTTAAATAAAAGTATTGATGCTTGTCATTTTTATTATTTTAAAATTGAAAATATTTATTGATGTGGCTCACGCCGTAATCCCAGTGCTTTGGGAGGATGAGGCGGGCGGATCACTTGAGATCAGGAGTTCAAAACCAGCCTGGCCAACATGGTGAAACCCTGTCTATCCTAAAAATAGAACAAGTTAGCCAGGCGTGGTGGCTCATGCCTATAGTCCCAGTTACTTGGGAGGCTGAGGCAGGAGAATTGCTTGAACCTGGGAGACAGAGGTGGCAGTAGGCCAAGATCACACCAAAGAGCCACGCTGCAAGACTTCATCTCAAAAAAACAAAAAAATGAAATAAACAAATTATTTATTGATATTATCTTTAACAGATTATCTCTAAGAGTGCTGGACAGAATTATATGTGTTTACCTGGTGCTATATATCAAAATGATGTCGAAACAATAAATCACAAAATAGAAGGTAAGAACAATTTTTTTAACTTAAAACACCATTTGGCCAAATGTTTGTCTAAATGCATGAGGACTGATATACTCTGACAGCCAAAGAAAATTATTTTTTAAATGCATAGCATAGAAGAACAAAAGGAGTGAAACTTATATGTCTTCTCAGGTGTTAGCAACAGATTATATTGACAGTGCCAAAAAAAAGAGCGGAATTATTAGTTTAAATTCAATATACTGTAAGACCTGAGCAAAGGAGTAAAAGAGGAAATGAAGACAGAGGAAGACAGAGAATACATGGAGTACATGAGGCAACAAGAAGCAGGCTTATATAATGGCAGATGGTAAAATAAAATAATTCTTTAGAGAAAGATAGGTCATGGTTAGAAAGATTTGAAGAATATAAAGTGACCTTTCATTACCAAAATTTGCCAGGGAATTATAGCAAAATGTTGTCACTCCTGTCTTTCTCACTGGTGGGGAAGCATTAGGGATGGAAGCACCTGACCATGGAGAGTTGTGTTTTATCTGCAATAGGTGAATATAAGCATATTTGCACAGCCATGCATGTATATAATTTGTCATATAGACTCGGTATAGATCAGAAGTTTTCAAACTGTAGAAAATCAGCTGAATACCTTGTTAACAATGCACGCTATGATTCAGCAGGCATGGGATTCTGGCATTTTTAAATAAGTTCTCAAGTGATGCTGATACTGGTGGTCCTTCAACCTCACTCTTAAGTAGCAAGGGAACAGCCTTTCCTTTGGAAAAATCTGGAAGAAGGGCAGTTGGATAGAAGGTCAAGACATAACAGGGTCAAGGGAAAGCATTATATTGCTTTTATTTCTGAGTATGTTTCTGGCCAGAGGGGAAAAAAGGTAAATAAATAGTAATTACAGATGTCAGATACTACCCCTAATCAAAGAGAAAGAAAGTGTTGGGAAAATTGATTTTAAAAGATGTTGAGTGGGAAGAATCAAGACCACAGATATAGACATTATTTTGGCTAAGGAAGAGGGATTGTGAGGCAGGAAACGGGGCAAGAAAGAAGATAGCTAGGCAACTTTAGAGTTTCTGAAAAGGAAATGTGAGTGAATTAACTTCAGATGCATTTAGAATATTTCTGTTATATATTCGTTTTCTGCCTCATGGCTCTCAGTACTCCTTGGACCTTGCATGGACCTTGATTTAATTCTATGAAATGTTGGAAATTTAGGTTACTTACAGCACTCATTTTTCCTATAAGTTTCTAATGTTTCTCCAAGGAGTCACAAGTTGATTCTGAAGATATTGTTGCATTGAGGAAATACTATCTCATTATAATTAAAGTAGCTTTTAATTTATATGCAGTACAAGTTCTTTAAGCTTATTTATCTAAAACACATTCACATCAAATATATTGTCATGGCCTACTGAAATTTCAAAGGATTGGATGTATATTTTGCTAATATCAAAAAGTTAGTATCTTGAAGAATCTTACTTATTGATAAATAATCTTTTTTGAAGAACCGTGTAATAAAGATTGCTTAATCAAACTAAGTAATAATAAAAAATAAAAACTTAGAAATGACAGATGATAGGTAATTAAAATTATCTGAGTGAACAGCAAATATCTGACATAGTGGGTTTCATGGGAGAAGAGAATATGACTTCTTTTGTGAAGAAATAATTAATACAAATTAGTCAAACTTTTATTTTTCTTTTGCATTCTAATGAATATGAAGTTAATTTTTAGATTTTTAAGATTGCAGTTCTAACCAATTGACTATAGAAATGGTGGTTATTATCCACCAAGAGAATATACAGGCTACAGAAGAAAGTCCACAGATTCATGAATGAAAATAGATTTGTATATGTTTAAAAAATTTATAATAAGAAGTGTTCTTATGAATGTGTCTGTGATTAACCTTTTATAGATCAGAGGTTCCCAACAGAATCCAAACAAGAGGAAGATAAAGAAAATGCTTGGGATTCTGGGGTATTGTATATTATTGATGTTATTATTCTCTAAAAATGTTAATATTGAGTGATGTGAAAATACAAAATCAGAGGCTTTGACTTGGTTTTCTTACCACTGCATATGCTCAGAAGAAATTCTGGTATTTCTAAAAACACACTTGGCTGGGCACTGTAATTCATGCCTGTAATGCCAGCACTTTGGGAGGCCCAAGGTGGGAGGATCACCTGAGTTTGGGAGTTCGAGACTAGCCTGGTAAATATGGTGAAATCCTGTCTCTACTAAAAATACAAAATTAGTTGGACACGGTGGCACATACCTGTAATCCCAGCTACTTGGGAAGGTGAGGCAGGAGAATTACTTGAACCCGGGAGGAGGAGGTTGCAGTGAGTTGAGATTATACCATCACACTCCAGTCTGGGTGACAGAGTGAGACTCTGTCTCAAAAAAAAAAAAAAAAAAAAAAATACTTAAAAAAAAAAATCTATGTGCTAAGTAGATTACTGCTTGATAGTGAAATTCTATTAATTTTCAGAATTAGTTTTAGACACGAGTTTAGTATAGTATAAAAAATAAAGCTTAGAATTCACCAGTAATTCACATGAGTTCGAGGGAAAGTTTGGCTGAAAACTAAAGAATTACTCTGAATCCACCTTTGGGCAAATATATGATTTGGTGGTATATCTAGATGTAAAAAAGTTCTAATTAGATTAATAGAAAAATAGTTTAAGCTGCGGTTTTGTACAACTTGAAACATGAAAAGATAATGCTTTGGATTTGAAATAATTGACATATGTATATTGTCCAGTAGAGATCTGAAGGAACATTTTAGGAGAAAATAATGCATAAAGAATAGGAAACCAGTGGGACTGTAATAACAACAATTTGTTTGAGTAGTGTTTTAAAAAGAAGAAATTATTTTTACAAATAGAACTCTTTGAGTCCATCTGTGGTAGCCATGCTTATAGCAACATAAGTACCAAATAATAATGATGTAGTCCAAGGTCACAACTGTGGAAAGACACAGGAAGTGACTGACCTCTTAGATCCAAGCCCCTGCTGCACAGTGGTAACACAAATGAGATGTCAGTAGACAAGTCGACTTTATCTAATTTGTCCATAGACAAAAAAAAAAAAAAAAAAAAAAAAAGACTTTCTAATACTTGTCTGCTTTCATTTAAACATAACATAATATAAGTTTTCCTTAGTACTTTTTCATTTCATTCAAGTACTTTTTCTGTCAGCATTTTATCAAAAACATTTTGATTATTTTAAGCCCCTGTTTACCTAAATAAAGCAGCTTCTACAATGTTCTGAGTATACTTTATATGACTTATTCTTAACATTCTCTTCATACCATGCATCATTTTTAACACTAAATAATTCTATAATCATGAATATTTTCGATGTTTAATGCAGTATGTATGTGCGGCAGCCCTCCTTTCCAGGGAACACCAGCTGCAGGGAGTCTGTCCCTTGCAGACCTCTGACCCGGCGACAGATGAATAAAGTACATTGACACACAGATATTCTGCTCTGTCAGTCCAGCTGAGAGTGTCCAAGTGGCTTATAGACTCCCTGCTGAGTTCTGTAAACAGTTGCCACTATGGCCCTGATCAGCTAGTCAGACTCACAATTATTCAGTAAGATTAATTAACAAAAGCTTGAGTCAACACCATTAGAGGGTAATTGACATTGTGGACTTCCCGAGTAAAAAGCCCTTAAGCACCTGTGGTACATCAAAGGTTAGTCTTAAGATTATATGAGTAAATTAGCTAGCTAGGTAAACTACTCAGCCTTCCTTTATGACTACTTTAATTTGTTTAACTAAAGGTGAAGATCAGGTTGCCTTCAACCATATCTATTACCAAAATTGTGCAAACTTCTCAGTCTTCCAAGCAGCTTTGTGTCTATCTCTATAATTATCTCTAATATTTTTCCCACCAGCCTGATTGAATTCCAACTTGTGTTATGGCAGGTAGCAAGTGTATTATATTTTGTTTGATGTGCCTTCTTGATTTTTGGTGAGGAAGATAAAGTAAGATATTTTTAAGTGAGTTGCTTCTTGAAATATGCAGATAAGTGTATATTTTTGTCAATATTATTTATTTTTTCATGCTCAGTAACTGAGTCAATAGCTGCATGAAGATAACTGGTAAGTTTTGATCTAGATAGCATATGTGAGGTTTTCTATCAAAATGTTGTGATTTTCAATATGTGCCTATCCTTAAATCAAATTGCCTTTGAAGCCAGAAATTGAGTTTAAAAATATTTTAATTAGGAAATTTTATGCCTCTTTTGATTTTAAAATTGAAATTATCTATTGATACTACTTTTAACAGAGTCTCTTTGAGAGTTCTACAAAGATTCAAGTGTGTACACCTGAGTCTATTTATCAAAGTGTAACGAAGCATATAAATAGAGAAGTAGAAGGTAAGAACCATTTTTATTTGAAAAGTCTTTTAACCATATGTTTGTCTAAATGCATGAAGACTGATATACTCTAATAGCCAAATAAAATTACCCACTAAATACATAACATTGAAAAGAGAGGAATAAAATGGTAAGTTACATTTTATTCCTTGTATAAGTTGGCAACAGGATATATAGAGAGTACAAAAAAAAAAAAAAGAAACCAAATTATTTGAATCCAAAATACTCTAAGACATGAGGAGAGTCAGGAAATAAGTAAGAGAAAAGGAGTAAAAAAGGGAATGAAGACTAAGGAAGACAGAGAGAGTATAGGGAGTTCATGAAGGAAGAAGAAGCAGGTTTATTAAATGGAGATGGGAAAAAATATATATATATATCTAGAAAAGATAGACAATGCGTAGAAAGATGGTAAGAATATAAAATGATCTTCCAGTCCCAAAACTTGTCAGAAAATTATAGTTAAAGTTTTCTTACTTTTCCTGTCTTTCTCACTACTGGGAAGGCATTAGGAATGGAATTATCTGAGCATGCAGAATTGTGTTTTATTTGCAATAGGTGAGTATTAACAAATATGCATAGGTGTGCATCTATATAATTTGTCATATATACTCAGTATAGACCAAAAGTTATGAAACATTAGAAAATCAGCTGAATACCTTATTAATACACAGTATCATTCAGCACAATTGAGTTTCTATTAGTAAGTTCTCAGGCAATGCTGATACCAGTGGTACTTGGAGCTCGCTCTCAGAAGCAAGGGGAGAGGCCATTTATGGGGAAAATGTGGAAGAAGAGCAACTGAATAAATGGTCAAGACATAACAGGGTCAAGAGAAAGCATTATATTCCTTTTGTTTCTGAGTATGCTTTTAGCCAGAGAAGAAGAAGAAAAAGATAAAAAAGCAGAAACTGTAAATTTAAGATACTCTCACTAAACAAGGAGAAAGGAAGTGATGGAAAAAGAAATTTGAAACAGTGTTGGATGGAAAGAATTCTACAGAGTTAGAGGGTTTTGTTTATTTTTGATTTTTATTTTATTTTTTTAATAGAGGCATTCTAGGCAGATAACAGGGGACAAACAAGAAAGAAGGTAGGCAGGTTTTGTCCTCTGAGAAGGACAGTTGAGTGAACTCTCTTCAGATGCATTTAGATTATTTGCACTCCCGAAAGTAGTTTGTGGGCATTCCAGAGACTACCAGAAGTGGGAGAACCACAGTGACTCATTAGGTTTCTCTGTTACAATCAGGCATGACAAATATATATTTTGTTGATGTTAGCTATTCAAATGAGATATATTTGAAACTAAGAACATTGACTTTATTTTTAAGAAAGTGTTGAATTGCCATTCCACAAAAATTTATTATAGACTAATGATACACCAAATCAGATGAATTGTAGGAACTAAAAATTACTGAATTTATATTTGAATAATAAGATTGCTTTTTAAAATAAATATTGTGGTGACTTAACAATATAAAAAGTTATTTGTGTTTAATACATCTATTGCAATTAATTTTTATATAAATATGTGAATATTGAAAGCTTATAAATTATTTCCATGATGAGTTTTATACATCTTGCATGAGTGGATCAAGAAGCATTCAGATGGATAAAATAGAGGATACAGAAATATAGGCATATGATTACACCATATGGTTATGGAAAACAATGAATATTTATATTTAGTATTATGACCTAAGTGTATATCCAAGCTGATCAATTCATAACACTTCACAGATGAGATGTCAATTCTACATTCAACTGAACTCTCATCATAACTATGTACCTTTCCAAAGATAGGCCCGTATTAAAGAACATGATGAATAGAATAATATAAATGATTCTAGTGTGTTTCGTTAAGTACCTGGTATGGCATTCCATGTTCAGCTTTGACATTTATTTTCTCATATCAATTCTTTTTACATGTGAAACACAATCTTGCTTTTGAAGTCTTAACTGCATGATCTGTGAAACCTGTATTTATATTTTCTTCAGTGTATTCTTGTCATGTGTGTGTCCTAAATAAACCAAAAGAAAACTTCCCAAATCTAAAGTATTCATTCTCAAAGATGACCAAGAGGACTCAGTTAGATACTCTCACTGTTTTCATTTGTGGTTGGCTTTGTCATATTTACTTATGATTGATGATAAATCTCTTTCGCTTTTTAGAGCCTCCTGAGAAGTCATCTGCCTTCAAGGTATTTAGTTTTATAATTTCATTTTGAATGACTTCTTAACTATGTATTTTGTGAAGTATCCATTCTTGATTAATCATTGTTCTTCCAAACCCATTTAGCCTGCCACTGAAATACAAAACTCTTTTCCAAATGAAGCCTTCGAATGCAAGAAGGAACAACCTTTGACAGCAGGTAAATTTCAACTTATGTAAAGACGAATATTTCAATATTGGACATTTTGATAATAGTCTTTCTATCCCCAATGCTGTATTTTTTTCAACTTTGCTGAAAAAAATTTGATCTAGATAATGCCAATACTGGTATTTGTGTTTGAAAACCCAATCTTACAAGAACAGTAATTTACAATATTTTAAAAAAACATGTAGCCTTATTCTCAAGTGTTTCCACTTTTGTATCCTGAAACTGTAATGTTTTCTATTTTGAACTTCTGTATTTCTTAAAGATTCAAGGAGGTGAATTTTGAAAGTCTAATTTTTGTTTAGTTCTTTGAAGCTTGATTCAAATTCCACGGTTTACTTCGGGGATTGCATCTTTTATTAATATAACACTTGTTTTTTAACATTAATTACCTCATTTCCGGTGTTGTCACTTTGAGAATCCTAAGAAAATCGGTAACTCGGATTAGCGAACTCTGTGTGTTTGTGTGTATGTGTCTGCATGTGTGCCTGTGTGTGTCTGTTTATGCGTGTGGTACCTTTCCCTTGTAAAGATGAGGATAGTAGTTAGTCATTTATTTGTGAATATTTGATAAACACACTCTTTTTCATGAAACTGTGATTCTGAAGCCTTTGGCTTTAGAGTCTTTGTATAGTACTACCGTTTATTGCCTAGAAGTAAGCAATATTCTAAACTATTTTAAAAACTATTCTTATGCATGTTTAAACATTTTAAAACATGTGTGCAAGTTCATGTTTAATATGTAAAATATTTTTCAACTTCTAAAGCATACATGGTTGTACAGTGTAATATTGTAATATTCAGCAATTCTTTTTTTATCTGCATTATAATTTTTAGAGACATCCATAAAGAGCACAGTTAAGTGTCTTTTTAAATATTAGGTTGTTTATGAAATTCCATTGTATGACTACACCATAGTTAATTGCACAATTTTGATGCTGATTAGTAATAAATAAAAATGAAAGCATGCAGATTTCAGAGTCTTTAAGTTAGTTTTATCTGCTGATTTTTTAGTTATTAGAAATTAAAACTACAATATTTAAAGTATTTCTTTTTGGAATCATACATTCCACTAACAATTTGACCTGTGACCCACAGATTATTAGAGCTATGGTGTTGCAACATGTTAGATCTCTGAAATTATCCAGGGTACACTTCTAAAAATGAGTGAAAATGGTGGCTTACCAAAGTATGATTTGAGTTTCTTGGACCCTCTGCATGAAATGTGAATTTTGGGGATGCTGATCACAAGTTAAATTTGCTTTTTAAAACTGGGTATACAGTTGATGGATGTCAAATGATAAACGAATCCTTAATGATGAAACGGTCTTTTAAGTTTTAGTTGTTCATGTTTGCTTTTTTCTTTAACCTGATGCAAATAGTTGTAATTTGTACTTTTTGTTGATAAAGAAAACTGGGCGTTGTTTTTGGTATAAATTCATTTTCTGTCTCATGGGCCTGAGAGCTCTGCAAGTCTTGTGTGGGCCTTCATTGTATCCTGAGACATGTGGGAACGTTAGATTACTTAAGATTGCTTGAGATTGCTGTGTCAATCAAACTAAGTAATACTACAAAATAAAAATTTACAAAGAAATGAGAGATGATAGGTAAAGTTTTCTGAAGGAACAGCAAATACAGGACATACTGTGTTTCACAGGAGAAGAGGGTATGATTGCTTTGTGAAGAAATAATTCATACAATTTAGTCAGATTTCTATTTTTCTGCATTCTAATGAATGATAGAATGTTAATTTTCAGACTTTTTAGATTTCAATTCTAATGGATTGACTATAGAAGTAGTGATTGTAATCGACACAAAGAATATACGGGCTACAGAGGAAAAACCACAGATTCATGAATGAAAGCAGATTTGTATATGTTTTGAAAATTTATAATAGAGAAATGTTCTCATGGATGTATCTATGATTAACTTTTTATAGATCAGATGATCCCATCAGAATCCAAACAAAAGGACAATGAAGAAAATTCTTGGGATCTAGAGGTACTATGTATCATCAGTGTTTTCTTAATATTAGTATTGCATGATATGAAAACACAAAATCAGAGACTTAGACTTTATTTTCTCACTTCTGCATATGTCATCCCCAAATTATTTTTGGTATTTTTCAGAATATGCTTCATAGAGAATCTATGTGCTGAGTAGGTTACTACTTCATAGTGAAATTCTGCTAATTTGTCGGATTAATTTAAGAAGCTAGTGTGGCATAGTATAAAAAATAAGGCTTAGAAGTCACTAGCAATTCACATGGGATCTGAAGTACGTTTGTCTAAAAGCAAAAGAATTATACTGAGTCCAGTTATGGGCAAATATATGATTCTGTGGTTTATCTAGATGTACAAAAGTTCTAATTGGATTCATAGACAGTTTAAACTGCAGTATTTTAAAAGCTGGGACCTGAAAAGTTAATGGCTGGTACTTGAACATATTGACATAATCTTTATTGTTCAGTATAGAGCTGAGGGAACATTTCGGGAAAAAGACAAGTCTAAGGAATAGGAAACCTGGTGGGACTATAATAACAAGAGTATTGGTTGACTAGTCTTTTAAAAAATATAAATTATTTTCACAAATAGAACTCCTTGAGTCCCTTTGTGGCAGTCAAGCTGCAGCAGCATGAGCGTCAAATAATAGTGATGTATTTTAAGGTCACAGCTGTGGAAAGACATAGAAAGTATCTGACCTCTTACAAACAAGCAGCTGCTGCCTGGTGGTAACAGCAAAGGGTGGAAGTCAACAGACAGGTAGATTTTATCTGATTTGTCATTAGACAAAAAAACTTTAATATTTGTTTCTTTCATTTAAACATAACATAATTTTTTTCTTAGTGCATTTACATTCTATTCAGGCACTTTTTTTGTCAGCATAGATATGTCAAAAACATGTTGCTGAATTTAGGCCCCTGTTTACCAAAATAAAGCAGCTTTTCAACATTCTGTGCATATATTATATGACAGACTCTAAAAGTTCTCTTCATGACATGCATCATTTTTAACACTAAATAATTCTATAATCATGAATATTTTAAATGTTAAATCTGGCCTTCAAATGTTTAATATTTTAAATGTTTAATATTTTAAATGTATAATGGCAAGCAGCAAGTGTGTTGTATTGTGTTTGAAAAGTCATATTTAGTTTTGATGAGGACTACAACATAAGTTAGATATTTTTAAGAGAGATACTTTTTGAAATATGCAAGAGTGAATTTTTTCATGAATGTGATTTCTTTCTCCTGCTCAGTAACCAAGTTAATGGCTGCATGAACGTAAAGATAAGCTTGATGTAGAGAGAGTTAAATGAGGATTTCTGTCAAAATGTTTTGATTCTCTATGTGTCTGCTCTGTAGTCAAATTGGTTGTAAAGTAGGAAATTGTGTTTTAAAAAAAGATTTTAATAAGGAAATTTTGATACTCTTCATTATTAGGATTTTTCCATTTAAATTATTTATTGATATTACTTTTAACAGAGTGACCGTGAGACTGTTTCACAGAAGGATGTGTGTTTACCCAAGGCTACACCTCAAAAAGAATTCCATACGATAAGTGGAAAATTAGAAGGTAAGAACCATTTTTTATTGAAAATGTCATTTGACCAAATATTTCTCTAAACTGATGAGGAAGGATATCCTCTAATAGCCAAAGAAAATTACCTCCTAAATGCAAAGCATGGAAAAAAAGAGAAGTGAAAGTTGAATGGTGATAAGTTATACGTCTTATCAGGTGTTAGCAACAGACTATATTGAGAGCGCTGAAAAGGAGTTGAATTACTAGTTTGAATTCAAGATATTCCAAGACCTGAGGAAAATGAGAAAATAAGAAAGAAGAAAGTAGTAAAAGAGGAAATGAAGACTGAGAAAGTAGAGCGTACAGAGAGTACATGAAGGAACAAGAAGCAGGTTTATATAATGGAGGATGATAAAATGAAATGATTCTTTACAAAAAGATGGGGTATGGTTAGAAATTTGGGAAGAATAAAAAGTGACCTTCTCGTACCAAAATATTCCACAGAATTACAGCAAAGGTATTCTGATTTTTCCTATCTTTCTCACTGGTGGGAAGCCATTAGGGATGGAAGCACCTGATCATGGAGAGCTGTGTTCTATTTGCAATAGGTGAGAGTAAGCATATATGCACGGCCACACATGTATATAATTTGTCATATGCACTCCATATAGACCAGAAGTTTTCATAGAAAATCAGCTGAGAACTTTGTTAACAATTCACACTGTGATTCAGCCGACTTGGGATTCTGCATTTTTAGTAAGTTCTCAGGTGATGCTGACGATGGTGGTCCTTGGACCTTGCTCTGAGTTATTTTTGATATAAATTCATTTTCTGTCTCACGGGTTTGAGAGCTCCTCAAGTCTTGTGTGGGCCCTGATTTTTATCCTATAACATGTGGGAACGTTAGATCACTTAAGGCAACTATTGTTTCCTATACATTTCTGATGTTTCTCCAAGGTGTCACAAGGTGACTCTGAATATATTGCTGCATTAGAGAAGAACTGTGTCATTGTAATTAAAGCAGTTCTTAATTTATATGCAATAAAAGTTTTTTAAGCTTATCTTCCTAAAACATATACACAGTCAAAACACACCCAATACGCTGTCATGGCATATTGAAATGTAAAAGGGTTGGACATATAGTTTACTAACATCAAGAAGTTAATATCTCTAAGAAATCTTATTTGGTGATGAATCATCTCTTTTGGAAAACTTTGTAATAGAGATTGCTGAGCCAATCATGCTGAGTAATACGACAAAATAAAAATTTACAGAGAAATGAGAGATGATAGGTAAAGTTTTCTGAATGAACAGCCAATAAAAGACATACAGTGTTTCACGGGAGAAGAGGGTATGACTGCTTTATGAAGAAATAATTCATACAAGTTTGTCAAATTTCTATTTTTCTGCAATCTAATGAATGATATAATGTTAAGTTTCAGACTTTTTAGATTTCAATTCTAATGGATTGACTATAGAAGTAGTGATTGAATAGATAAAAAGAATATACAGGCTACTGAGGAAAAACCACAGATGTGTGAATGAAAGATTTATATATGTTTTCAAAATTTATAGTGGAGAAATGTCCTCATGAATATATCTGTCATTTAACTTTTATAGATCAGATGATCCCATCAGAATCCAAACAAAAGGATGAAGAAGAAAATTCTTGGGATTTAGAGGTACTATGTATTACCAATGTTTTTTTAATATTTGTATTGCATGATATGAAAACATAAAACCAGAGGCTTAGATTTTATTTTCTCACCTCTGCATATGTCACCCCCAAGTTATTTTTGATATTTTTCAGGTTATGCTTAATAGAGAATTTATGTGCTAGGTAGATTACTGCTTCATAGTGAATTTTTTTGAAGAAGATTTTAATTAGGAAATTTTGATACTTGCTATTATTAGGATTTTTCCATTGAAATTGTTTACTGATATTGCTTTTAACAGAGTGACCGTGAGACTGTTTCACAGAAGGATGTGTGTTTACCCAAGGCTACACCTCAAAAAGAATTCCATACGATAAGTGGAAAATTAGAAGGTAAGAACCATTTTTTATTTAAAGAGTCATTGGACCAAATATTTCTCTAAACTGATGAGGAAGGATATCCTCTAATAGCCAAAGAAAATTACCTCCTAAATGCAAAGCACGGAAAAAAAGAGAAGTGAAAAGGTGATATGTTATACATCTTATCAGCTCTAGGCAACAGACTATATTGAGAGTGCTGAAAAGGAGGTGAATTATTAGTTTGAATTCAAGATATTCCAAGACCTGAGGAAAATGAGAAAGTAAGAAAGAAGAAAGTAGTAAAAGAGGAAATGAAGACTGAGAAAGACAGAGCGTACAGAGAGTATATGAAGGAACAAGAAACAGGTTTATGTAATGGAGGATGATAAAATAAAGTGATTCTTTACGAGAAGATCGGGTAATGTTAGAAACTGGGAAGAATATAAATTGAACTTCTCGTACAAAAGTTTAGCAGAGAATTACAGCAAAGGAATTCTGACACTTCCTGTCTTTCTCACTGGTGGGAAGCCATTAGGGATGGAAACACCTGACCATGGAGAGCTGTGTTCTATATGCAGTAGGTGAGACTAAGCATATATGCACGGCCACACATGTATATAATTTGTCATATACACTTTGTATAGACCAGAAGTTTTCATAGAAAATTAGCTGAAAACCTTGTTAACAATTCACACTGTGATTTAGCCAACTTGGGATTCTGCATTTTTCATAAGTTATCTGGCGATGCTGATGCTGGTGGTCCTTGGACCTTGCTCTGAGTTATTTTTGATGTAAATTCATTTTCTGTCTCAAGGGCCTGAGAGCTCCTCAAGTTTTCTATGGGCCTTGATTTTTATCCTATAACATGTGGGAACATTAGGTTACTTAAGGCAATTATTGTTTCCTATACATTTCTGATGTTTCTCTAAGGTGTCACAAGCGAACTCTGAAGATATTGCTGCTTTAGGGAAGAACTGTATCTTTGTAATTAAAGCAGTTCTTAATTTATATGCAATAAAAGTATTTTTAACTTATCTTCCTAAAACATAAACAAAGCCAAAACACGCCCAATAGGCTGTCATGGTGTATTGAAATGTAAAAATGTTGGACATATAGTTTACTAACATCAAAAAGTTAATATCACTAAAAAATCTTATTCGTTGATAAATCATATTTTTTGACGAACTGTGTAATAAAGACTGCTGAGGCAATCGAGCTAAGATATACTACATAATAAAAATTTACAAAGGAATGAGAGATGATAGGTAAAGTTTTCTGAATGAACAGCCAATAAAAGACATACAGTGTTTCACGGGAGAAGAGGGTATGACTGCTTTGTGAGGAAATAATTGATACAAGGTAGTCAAATTTCTATTTTTCTGCATTCTAATAAATGATATAATGTTAATTTTCAGATGTTTTAGATTTCAATTCTAATGGATTGACTATAGAAGTAGTGATTGTAATCAATAAAAAGAGTATACGGGCTACGGAGGAAAAACCACAGATTCGTGAATGAAAAATTTATATTTGTTTTTAAAATTTATAGTAGAGAAATATTCTCATCAATGTATCTGTGATTAACTTTTTATAGATCAGATGATCCCATCAGAATCCAAACAAAAGGACGAAGAAGAAAATTCTTGGGATTTAGAGGTACTATGTATTATCAATGTTTTTTTAATATTAGTATTGCATGATATGAAAACATAAAATCAGAGGCTTAGACTTTATCTTCTCACCTCTGCATATGTCACCCCCAAGTTATTTTTGATATTTTTCAGGATACACTTAATACACTTTCAGAATACCTAATCTATGTGCTAGGTAGATTATTGCCTCATAGTGAAATTTTTTTAAAAAGATTTTAATTAGGAAATTTTGGTACTTTTTATTATTAGGATTTTTCCATTGATATTGTTAATTGATATTACTTTTAACAGAGTGACCGTGAGACTGTTTCACAGAAGGATGTGTGTTTACCCAAGGCTACACCTCAAAAAGAATTCCATACGATAAGTGGAAAATTAGAAGGTAAGAACCATTTTTTATTTAAAGAGTCATTTGACCAAATATTTCTCTAAACTGACGAGGAAGGATATCCTCTAATAACCAAAGAAAATTGCCTCTTAAATGCAAAACATGGAAAAAAAGAGAAGTGAAATGGTGAAAAGTTATACGTCTTATCAGGTGTTGGTAACAGACTATATTGAGAGTGCTGAAAAGGAGCTGAATTATTAGTTTGAATTTAAGATATTCCAAGACCTGAGGAAAATGAGAAAATAAGAAAGAAGAAAGTAGTAAAAGAGGAAATGAAGACTGAGAAAGACACAATACATGAAGGAACAGGAAGCATGGTTATATAATGGAGGATAATAAAAAAAAATGATTCTTTAGGAGTAGATTGGATATGGTTAGAAATTTGCGAAGAATATAAACAGACCTTCCGGTACTGAAATTTACCAGAGAATAACAGCAAAAGTATTCTGACTCTTCCTGTCTTTCTCACTGCTGGGAAGCCATTAGGGATGCAAACACCGGACCATGGAGAGTTGTGTTCTATTTGCAATAGGTGAGACTAAGCGTATATGCACGGCCATACATGTATATAATTTGTCATATACACTCCATATAGACCAGAAGTTTTCATAGAAAATCAGCTGAGAACCTGGTTGACAATTCACACTGTGATTCAGCCGACTTGGGATTCTGCATTTTTAATAAGTTCTCAGGTAATACTGATGCGGATGGTCCTTGGATTTGCTCTGAGTTATTTTTGGTATAAATTCATTTTCTGCCTCAAGGGCCTGAGACCTCAAGTCTTGTGTGGGCCTTGATTTTTATCCTATAATATGTGGGAACATTAGGTTACTTAAGGCAATTACTGTTTCCTATACATTTCTGATGTTTCTCCAAGGTGTCACAACCTGACTCTGAAGGTATTGCTGCATTAGGGAAGAATTGTGTCATTGTAATTAAAGCAGTTCTTAATTTATTTGCAATAAAAGATTTTTAAGCTTATATTCCTAAAACATATACACAGCCAAAACACACGCAATATGCTATCATGGCATATTGAAATGTAAAAGGGTTGGACATATAGTTTACTAACATCAAAAAGTTAATATTCCTAAAAAACCTTATTCGTTGATTCGTTGATAAATCATCTTTTTTGTTGAACCGTGTAATAGAGATTGCTGAGTCAATTGAGCTAAGATATACTACAAAATAAAAATTTACAAAGAAATGAGAGATGATAGGTAATAGAAAAGTTTTCTGAATGAACAGCAAATATAGGACATATAGTGTTTCACGGGAGAAGAGGGTATGACTGCTTTGTGAGGAAATACTTCGTGCAAGTTAGTCAGTTTTCTATTTTTCTGCATTCTAATGAATGATATAATGTTAATTTTCAGACACTCAGATTTCAACTCTGATGGATTGACTACAAAGTAGTGATTGTAATCGATAAAAAGAATATATGGGCTACAGAGGGAAAACCACAGATTAATTAATGAAAGAATTGTATATGTTTTTAAAATTTATAGTAGAGAAATGTTCTCATGAATGTATCTGTTATTAACCTTTTATAGATCAGATGATCCCATCAAAATCCAAACAAAAGGACGAGGAAGAAAATTCTTGGGATTTAGAGGTACTATGTATTATCAATTTTTTTTAATATTAGTATTGCATGATATGAAAACATAAAATCAGAGGCTTAGACTTTATCTTCTCACATCTGCATATGCCACACCAATTATTTTTGATATTTTTCAGGATACACTTCATAGAAAATCTATGTGCTAGGTAGATTACTGCCTCATAGTGAAATTTTTTTAAAAAGATTTTAATTAGGAAATTTTGATACTCTTCATTATTAGGATTTTTCCACTGAAATTATTTATTGATATTACTTTTAACAGAGTGACCGTGAGACTGTTTCACAGAAGGATGTGTGTTTACCCAAGGCTACACCTCAAAAAGAATTCCGTACGATAAGTGGAAAATTAGAAGGTAAGAACCATTTTTTATTGAAAAAGTCATTTGACCAAATATTTCTCTAAACTGATGAGGAAGGATATCCTCTAATAGCCAAAGAAAATTACCTCCTAAATGCAAAGCATGGAAAAAAAGAGAAGTGAAATGGTGAAAAGTTATACGTCTTATCAGGTGTTGGTAACAGACTATATTGAGAGTGCTGAAAAGGACGTGATTTATTAGTTTGAATTCAAGATATTCCAAGACCTTAGTGAAATGAGAAAATAAGAAAGAAAAAAGTAGTTAAAGAGGAAATGAAGACTGAGAAAGACAGAGTGTACAGAGAGTACATGAAGGAATAAGAAGCAGGTTTATATAATGGAGGATGATAAAATGAAATGATTCTTTACGAGAAGATCAGGTATGGTTAGAAATTTGGAGAAATATAAAGTGACCTTCTCGTACCAAAATGTACCAGAGAATTACAGCAAAAGTGTTCTGACTCTTCCTGTCTTTCTCACTGGTGGGAAGCCCTTAGGGATGCAAACACTGGACCATGGAGAGTTCTGTTCTATTTGTAATAAGTGAGAGTAAGCATATATGCACGGCCACACATGTATATAATTTGTCAGATACACTCCATATAGACCAGGAGATTTCATAGAAAATCAGCTGAGAACCTTGTTAACAATTCACACTGTGATTCAGCCGACTTGGGATTCTGCATTTTTAATAAATTCTCAGGCGATGCTGACGATGGTGGTCCTTGGACCTTGCTGAGTTATTTTTGGTATAAATTCGTTTTCTGTCACGGACCTGAGAGCTCCTCAAGTCTTTTGTGGGCATTTATTTTTATCCTGTAGCATGTGGGAATGTTAGGTTAATTAAGGCAATTATTTTTTCCTATACATTTCTTTTGTTTCTCCAAGGTGTAACAAGATGACTCTGAAGATATTGCTGCATTAGGGAAGAACTGCGTCATTGTAATTAAAGCAGTTCTTAACTTATATGCAATAAAAGCTTTTTAAGCTTATATTTCTAAAATATATACACAACCAAAAGACACCCAATACGCTGTCATGGGGTATTGAAATGTAAAAGAGTTGAACATATAGTTTGCTAACATCAAAAAGTTAATACACCTAAAAAATGTTATTTGTTGATAAATCATCTTTTTTTGATGAGCTGTGTAATAGAATTTGCTGAGTCAATCGAGCTAAGATATACTACAAAATAAAAATTTACTAGGAAATGAGAGATGATAGGTAATAGAAAAGTGTTCTCAATGAACAGCAAATATAGGACATACCGTGTTTCATGGGAGAAGAGGGTATGACTGCTTTGTGAGGAAATACTTTGTGCAAGTTAGTCAGCATTCTACTTTTCTGCATTCTAGTGAATGATATAATGTTAAATTTCCGACGTTTTAGATTTCAATTCTAATGGATTGACTACAAAGTAGTGATTGTAATCGATAAAAAGAATATACGGGCTACAGAGGAAAAACCACAGATTAATGAATGAAAGAATTGTATATGTTTTTAAAATTTACAGTAGAGAAATGTTCTCATGAATGTATCTGTTACTAACCTTTTATAGATCAGATGATCCCATCAGAATCCAAACAAAAGGATGAGGAAGAAAATTCTTGGGATTTAGAGGTACTATGTATTATCAATGTTTTTTTAATATTAGTATTGCATGATATTAAAACATAAAATCAGAGGCTTAGACTTTATCTTCTCACCTCTGCATGTGTCACCCCAATTATTTTTGATATTTTTCAGGATACGCTTCATAGAGAATCTATGTGCTAGGTAGATTACTGCTTCATAGTGAAATTTTTTTAAAAAAAATTTTAATTATGAAATTTTGGTACTTTTCATTATTAGGATTTTTCCATTGAAATTATTTATTGATATTACTTTCAACAGAGTGACCGTGAGACTGTTTCACAGAAGGATGTGTGTTTACCCAAGGCTACGCCTCAAAAAGAATTCCACACGATAAGTGGAAAATTAGAAGGTAAGAATCATTTTTTTTTTAAAGAGTCATTTGACCAAATATTTCCCTAAACTGATGAGGAACGATATCCTCAAATAACCAAAGAAAATTACTTCCTAAATGCGAAGCACGGAAAAAAAGAGAAGTGAAATGGTGAAAAGTTACACGTCTTATCAGATGTTGGCAACAGACTTTATTGAGAGTGCGGAAAAGTAGGTGATTTATTAGTTTGAATTCAAGATATTCCAAGACCTGAGGAAAATGAGAAAGTAAGAAAGAAGAAAGTAGTAAAACAAGAAATGGAAGACTGAGAAAGACAGAGTGTACAGAGAATAAATGAACAAGAAGCATGTTTATATAATGGAGGTTGATAAAATAAAATGATTCTTTATGAGTACATCGGGTATGGTTAGAAATTTGGGAAGAATGTAAAGTGACCTTCTAGTACCAAAATTTAGCAGAGAATAATAGCAAAAGTATTCTGACTCTTCCTGTCTTTCTCACTGGTGGGAAGCCATTAGGGATGCAAACAATGACCATGGAGAGCTGTGTTCTATTTACAATAGGTGAGACTAAGCATATATGCACGGCCACACATGCATATAATTTGTCATATACACTCCATATAGACCAGAAGTTTTCATGGAAAATCAGCTGAAAACCTTGTTAACAATTCACACTGTGATTCAGCCGACTTGGGATTCTGCATTTTTAATAAGTTCTCAGACGATGCTAATGCGGATGATCCTTGGACCTTGCTCTGAGTTATTTTTGGAATAAATTCATTTTCTGTCTCAAGGGCCTGAGAGCTCCTTAAGTCTTGTGTGGGCTATGATTTTTATCCTATAATATGTGGGAACGGTAGGTTAATTAAGGCAATTATTTTTTCCTATACATTTCTGATGTTTCTCCAAGGTGTTACAACCTGACTCTGAAGGTATTGCTGCATTAGGGAAGAATTGTGTCATTGTAATTAAAGCAATTCTTAATTTATATGCAATAAAAGTTTTTAATCTTATCTACCTAAAATATATACACAGCCAAAACATGCCCGATACGCTGTCATGGCATATTGAAATGTAGAAGTGTTGGACATATCGTTTACTAACATCAAAAATTAACATCCCTAAAAAATCTTATTCGTTGACAGTCAATTGAGCTAAGATATACTACAAAATAAAAATTTACAAAGAAATGAGAGATGATAGGTAATAGAAAAGTTTTCTGAATGAACAGCAAATATAGGACATACAGTGTTTCACGGGAGAAGAGGGTATGACTGCTTTGTGAGGAAATACTTCGTGCAAGTTAGTCAGTTTTCTATTTTTCTGCATTCTAATCAATGATAAAATGTTAATTTTCAGACTTTTTAGATTTAATTTCTAATGTATTGACTACAGAAGTAGTGATAGTAATTGATAAAAAGAATATACAGGCTAAGGAGGAAGAACCACAGATTCGTGAATGAAAGATTTGCATGTTTTTAAAATTTATAGTAGAGAAATGTTCTCATGAATTTACCTGTGATTAACCTTTTGTAGATCAGATGATCCCATCAGAATCCAAACAAAAGGGCGAGGAAGAAAATTCTTGGGATTTAGAGGTACTATGTATTATCATTTTTGTTAATAATAGTATTGCATGATATGAAAACATAAAATCAGTGGTTTAGACTTTATCTTTTCACCTCTGCATATGTTACCCCAGTTATTTTTGATACTTTTCAGGATACGCTTCATAGAGAATCTATGTGCTAGGTCGATTACTGCTTCATAGTGAAATTTTTTAAAAAAGGTTTTAATTAGGAAATTTTGGTAGTTTTCATTATTAGGATTTTTCCATTGAAATTATTTATTGATATTACTTTTAACAGAGTGCCCATGAGACTGTTTCACAGAAGGATGTGCGTTTACCCAAGGCTACACCTCAGAAAGAATTCCACACGATAAGTGGAAAATTAGAAGGTAAGAACCATTTTTTATTGAAAAAGTCATTGGACCAAATATTTCTCTAAACTGATGAGGAAGGATGTCCTCTAATAGCCAAAGAAAATTACCTCCTAAATACAAAGCATGGAAAAAAAGAGAAGTGAATTGGTGATAAGTTATACATCTTATCATGTGTTGGTAACAGAATATATTGAGGGTGCTGAAAAGGAGGTGAATTATTAGTTTGAATTCAAAATATTCCAAGACCTGAGGAAAATGAGAAAATAAGAAAGAAGAAAGTAGTTAAAGAGGAAATGAAGACTGAGAAAGACAGAGCGTACAGAGAGTACATGCAGGAACAAGAAGCAGATTTATATAATGGAGGATGATAAAATGAAATGATTCTTTACAAAAAGATCGGATATGGTTAGAAATTTGGAGAAATATAAAGTGACCTTCTCGTACCAAAATGTACCAGAGAATTACAGCAAAAGTGTTCTGACTCTTCCTGTCTTTCTCACTGGTGGGAAGCCATTAGGGATGGAAGCACCTGACCATGGAGAGTTGTGTTCTATTTGCAATAAGTGAGAGTAAGCATATATGCACGGCAAGACATGTATATAATTTGTCATATACAGTCCGTATAGACCAGAAATTTTCATAGAAAATCAGCTGAGAACCTTGTTAACAATTCACACTGTGATTCAGCCGACTTGGGATTCTGCATTGTTAATAAATTCTCAGGCGATGCTGACGATGGTGGTCCTTGGCTCTGAGTTATTTTTGGTATAAATTCATTTTCTGTCACGGTCCTGAGAACTCCTCAAGTCTTGTGTGGCCCTTGATTTTTATCCTGTAGCATGTGGGAATGTTAGGTTAATTAAGGCAATTATTTTTTCCTATACATTTCTGATGTTTCTCCAAGTTGTCACGAGCTGACTCTGAAGATATTGCTGCATTGGGGAATATCTGCATCATTATGATTAAAGCAGTTCTTAACTTATATGCAATAAAGCTTTTTAAGCTTCCATGCCTAAAACATATACATAGCCAAAACAGACCCAATATGCTGTCATGGCATATTGAAATATAAAAGGGTTGGACATACAGTTTACTAACATCAAAATGTTAATATCCCTAAAAAATCTTATTCGTTGATAAATCATCTTTTTTGAAGAACTGTGTAATAGAGATTGTTCAGTCAAACGAGTTAAGTAATACTACAAAATAAAAATTTACAAAGAAGTGAGAGATGATCAGTAATTAAGGTTTTCTGAATGTACAGCAAATATAGGACATACAGTGTTTCACAGGAGAGGAGGGTATAACTGCTTTGTGAGGAAATGCTTCATACAGTTTAGTCAGTTTTCTATTTTTCTGCATTCTAATGGATGATATAATGTTAATTTTCAGACTATTTAAATTTCAATTCTAGTCAATTGACTATATAAGCAGGCATTTTAATCGATAACAAGAATATACAGATTACAGAAGACAAACCACAGATGCGTGAATAAAAGGTTTATGTATGTTTTTAAAATTTAAAATAGAAAATGTTCTCATGAATGTATCTGTGATTAACCTTTTATAGATCAGATGATCCCATCAGAATCCAAACAAAAGGACGAGGAAGAAAATTCTTGGGATTTAGAGGTACTGTGTATTACTATTGTTTTTTTAATATTAGTATTGCATGATATTAAAACATAAAATCAGAGGCTTAGACTTTATTTTCTCCCCTCTGCATATGTCACCCCCAAATTAATTTTGATATTTTTCAGGATACGCTTCTTAGAGAATCTATGTGCTAGGTAGATTACTGCTTCATGGTGAAGTTTTCTTAAAAAAGATTTTAATTAGGAAATTTTGATACTCTTCATTATTGGAATTTTTCCACTGAAATTATTTATTGATATTACTTTTAACAGAGTGACCGTGAGACTGTTTCACAGAAGGATGTGTGTTTACCCAGGACTGCACCTCAAAAAGAATTCCACATGATAAGTGGAAAATTAGAAGGTAAGAACCATTTTTTATTGAAAAAGTCATTTGACCAAATATTTCTCTAAACTGATGAGGAAGGATATCCTCTAATAGCCAAAGAAAATTTCCTCCTAAATGCAAAGCACAGAAAAAAAGAGAAGTGAAATGGTGAAAAGTTATACGTCTTATCAAGTGTTGGCAACAGACTCTATTGAGAGTGCTGAAAAGGAGCTGAATTATTAGTTTGAATTCAAGATATTCCAAGACCTGAGTGAAATGAGAAAATAAGAAAGAAGAAAGTGGTAAAAGAGGAAATGAAGACTGAGAAAGAGCATACAGAAAGTACATGAAGGAATAAGAAGCAGGTTTATATCATGGAGGATGATAAAATGAAATGATTCTTTACAAAAAGATCGGATATGGTTAGAAATTTGGAGAAATATAAAGTGACATTCTAGTACCAAAATGTACCAGAGATTACAGCAAAAGTATTCTGACTTTTCCTGTCTTTCTCACTGGTGGGAAGCCGTTAGAGATGGAAGCACCTGACCATGGAGAGCTGTGTTCTATTTGCAATAGGTGAGACTAAGCATATATGCACGGCCACACATGCATATAATTTGTCATATAAACTCCATATAGACCAGAAGTTGTCATAGAAAATCAGCTGAAAACCTTGTTAACAATTCACACTGTGATTCAGCTGACTTGGGATTCTGCATTTTTAATAAGTTCTCAGGTGATGCTGATGCGGATGATCCTTGGACCTTGCTCTGAGTTATTTTTGGTATAAATTCATTTTCTGTCTCAAGGGCCTGAGAGCTCTTCAAGTCTTGTGTGGGCCTTGATTTTTATCCTATAACATGTGGGAACGTTAGATTACATAAGGCAATTATTGTTTCCTATACATTTCTGATGTTTCTCCAAGGTGTCACAACTTGACTCTGAAGATATTGCTGCATTAGGGATGAAATGTGTCATAATTAAAGCAGTTCTTAATTTATATGCAATAAAAGATTTTAAGCTTATCTTCCTAAAACATATACACAGCCAAAACATGCCCAATATGCTGATGTGGCATATTGAAATGTAAAAGGGTTGGACACATAGTTTACTAACATCAAAAAATTAATATCCCTAAAAAATCTTTTTCATTGATAAGTAATCTTTATGGAAGAACTGAGTAATAGAGATTGCTGAGTCAATCGAGTTAAGTAATACTACAAAATAAAAATTTACAAAGAAATGAGAGATGATAGGTAATAGTAAAGTTTTCTGAATGAACAGCAATATAGGACATAAAGGGTTTCACGAGAGAAGAGGGTATGACTGCTTTGTGTGGAAATAATTCATACAAGTTTGTCAAATTTCTATTTTTCTGCATTCTAATGAATGATATGTTAATTTTCAGACGTTTTAGATTTCAGTACTAATGATTTGACTACAGAAGTAGTGATTGTAATAGATAAAAAGAATATAAGGGCTACAGAGGAAAAACCACAGATTCGTGAATGAAAGATTTGCATATGTTTTTAAAATTTATAGTAGAGATATGTTCTCATGAATGTACCTGTGATTAACCTTTTATAGATCAGATGGTCCCATCAGAATCCAAACAAAAGGATGAAGAAGAAAATTCTTGGGATTTAGAGGTACTATGTATTATCAGTGTTTTTTTAATATTAGAACTGCATGATACGAAAACATAAAATCAGAGGCTTAGACTTTATCTTCTCACCTCTGCATATGTCACCCTAAATTATTTTTGATAGTTTTCAGGATACGCTTAATAGAGAATCTATGTGCTAGGTAGATTACTGCTTCATTGTGAAAATCTGCTAATGTATAGGATTAATTTAAGAAGCCAGCGTGGTATAGTGGCTTAGAAGTCACTAGCAATTCACATGGGATCTGAAGTACGTTTGTCTAAAAGCGAAAGAATTACACTGAATCCAGCTATGGGCAAATATATGATTCTGTGGTATATCTAGATGTACAAAAGTTCTAAATGGCTTCATAGAGAGATAGTTTAAACTTCAGTATTGTAAAAGCTGGGACGTGAAAAATTAATGGCTGGGACTTGAACGTATTGACGTATCTTTATTGTTCAATATAGAGCTGAGGGAACATTTCAGGAGAAAGAAAAGTCTGAGGAATAGGAAACCTTCTGGGACTGTAATAACAAGAGTGTTGGTTGAGTATTCTTTTAAAAAATATAAATTATTTTCACAAATAGAACTCCCTGAGGCCCTTTGTGGCAATCAAGCTGCAGCAGCATGAGCGTCAAATAGTAGTGATGTATTTTAAGGTCACAACTATGGAAAGACATAGAAAGGATCTGACCTCTTACAAACAAGCAGCTGCTGCCTGGTGGTAACAGCAAAGGGTGGAAGTGAATAGACAGGTAGATTTTATCTGATTTGTCATTAGACAAAAATACTTTAATATTTGTTTGCTTTCATTTAGACATGACATAATTTTTTTCTTACTGCATTTACATTCTATTCAAGCACTTTTTCTGTCAGCATAAATTTTGTCAAAAACATATTGCTGATTTTAAGCCCCTGTTTACCTAAATAAAGCAGCTTTTTCAACATTCTGTGCATACATTATATGACAGACTCTAAAAGTTCTCTTCATGACATGCATCATTTTTAACACTAAACAATTCTATAATCATGAATATTTTAAATGTTTAATGTGGTATGTGTTATGGCAAGTAGCGAGTGTGTTGTATTTCTTTGAAATGTCATATTTAGTTTTGATGAGGACTACACATAAGTTAGATATTTTTAAGAGATAATTTTTGAAATATGCATGAGTGAATTTTTTCGTGATTGTGACGTATTTTTCCTGCTCAGTAACCAAGTTAATGGCCACATGAATGTAAAGATAAGCTTGATGTAGACCGTATTACGTGAGGTTTTCTATCAAAATGTTTTGGTGCTTTATACATATCTGCTCTAAAATTGAATTGCTTGTGAAGTAGGAAACTGTGTTTTTAAAAAAGATTTTAATTAGAAAATTTTGATACTCTTCATTATTAGGATTTTTCCATTTAAATTATTTATTGATATTACTTTTAACAGAGTGACCGTGAGACTGTTTCACAGAAGGATGTGTGTTTACCCAAGGCTACACCTCAAAAAGAATTCCATATGATAAGTGAAAAATTAGAAAGTAAGAACCATTTTTTACTTAAAAAGCCATTTGACCAAATATTTCTCTAAACTGATGAGGAAGAATATCCTCTAATAGCCAAAGAGAATTACCTTCTAAATGCAAAGTGCGGAGAAAAAGAGAAGTGAAATGGTGATAAGTTATACATCTTATCAGGTATTGGCAACAGACTATATTGAGAGTGCTGAAACGGAGCTGAATTACTAGTTTGAATTCAAGATATTCCAAGACCTGAGGAAAATAAGAAAATAAGAAAGAAGAAAGTAGTAAAAGAGGAAAAGAAGACTGAGAGAGACAGAGTGTACAGAGAGTACATGAAGGAACAGGAAGCATGTTTATATAATGGAGGATGATAAAATGAAATGATTCTTTACAAAGAGATTGGGTATGGTTAGAAATTTGGGAAGAATAAAAAGTGACCTTCTAGTACCAAAATTTACCAGAGAATTACAGCAAAGGTATTCTGATTCTTCCTGTATTTCTCACTGGTGGGAAGCCATTAGGGATGGAAGCACTTGACCATGGAGAACTGTGTTCTATTTGCAGTAGGTGAGAGTAAGCATATGTGCACGGCCACACATGTATACAATTTGTCATATACAATCCGTATATACCAGAAGTTTTCATAGATCAGCTGGAAACCTTGTCAACAATTCACACTGTGATTCAGCCGACTTAGGATTCTGCATTTTTAGTAAGTTCTCAGGTGATGCTGATGCTGGTGGTCCTTGGACCTTGCTCTGAGTAGCAAGAGGAGAGGCCATTCTTGGGAAAAATGTGGAAGAGGAGCAACTGGGTAGAAGGTTGCAGTGGAAAAGGGTCAGGGGAAAGGATTATGTTGATCTTACTTCTGAGTGTGTTTTGAGCCAGAGGTGAAGAAGGAAGGGGCAACACAATAGAAATTATAGAAGGAAGATATTACCACTAAACAAAGAGAAAGGAAAGAGTGGGGAAAAGAAGTTTAACAGGTGTTGAATGGGAAGAATCAAGAGCACAAGTCTAGAGATTATTTTTACTAAAGAGGAGAGATTGTGAGGCAGGAAGCAGGGGACAAGGGAGAAGCCAGCTAGATTATTTTGGATTTTCTATGAAGGAAAATTGAGTGAACTCACTTCAGAAGCATCTAGAATATTTTTACTGCAGAATGTTAGAGTGTTGGTGCTCCGGAGACGACTGGAATCATGAGGGTTAGTAGAATTGGACTAAACCTCAGTGTCTCATTAATTTTCTTTATTAATATGAGGCATCAAATATATATATGTATATATTTTGTTGATATTTGCAATTTGAATAAGAGATGCTTGAATGTAAGAACCTTGGCTTGGCTTTATTTTTAAGGAAGCAAATTGTGTTGGTAAAATTGCCATTTTATAAAAATTCATTAGAGAATAACATGATACACCAAACCAGACTAATTTAAGAAACCATAAAATTCTGAATTTATGACTTGAATACTTAAGTTATTGTTATTCATAGGTATTATGCTGATTTTTACATAGAAAATGTTATTAATATTTAACAAGTCTGTTGCAAATAAATTAAAAACAAATATGTCAATATTGAAAGCTTATTAAATTTGCTATTCTTGATGAGGTTTGTACATTTTCCTCCATGAGTGGATCAAGAAATACTGAGATGGCTAAGCTAGAAATTACAAAAATGTTGGCATACTATTATACCATATGGGTATGAAAATCAATGAATATTTATATTTAGTATTATGCCATAAGTATATATCCAAGCTGATTAATTCATAACATTTTCACTGCTGAGATGTTAATTCTACATTCAGCTGAACTCTCATTCAAACTGTGTACTTTCTCAATGACAGGGCATATTAAAGAACATGATGAATGTTTGTAATGTAATGATATAAATTATTACTATTACTATTATTATTATTTTTGAGATGGAGTCTCGCTCTGTCGCCCAGGCTGGAGTGCAGTGGCCGGATCTAGGCTCACTGCAAGCTCCGCCTCCCGGGTTTACGCCATTCTCCTGCCTCAGCCTCCGGAGGAGCTGGGACTACAGGCGCCCGCCACCTCGCGCAGCTAGTTTTTTGTATTTTTTGGTAGAGACGGGGTTTCACCGGGTTAGCCAGGGTGGTCTCCAACTCCTGACCTCGTGATCCTCCCACCTCGCCCTCCCAAAGTGCTGGGATTACAGGCTTGAGCCACCGCGCCCGGCGATATAAATTATTATAATGTATTGCATTAAAGACACCTGGTGTAGCATTCAACGTTCAGTCTTTGCATTTATTTTCTCAGTGTCATGATTTGCTCCTCTGATTCAAGATCACTTCTCTCCTCATCACTGAGCATATACATATTGGTATTACACTTTTTGCAAAAATCATACATAAATGGTTGTACAATGTTCTTGTCATTCTATAGCAACTTTTTATTTTTTGTTCAGCGATTAGCTCATTTTTCATTTATTTTAAGATTTTAGGCTGTGCGCATTGGCTGACGCCTGTAATCCCAGCACATTGGGAGGCTGAGGTGGGCGGATCACGAGGTCAGGAGATCGAGACCATCCTGGCTAACATAGTGAAACCCCGTCTCTAGTAAAAATACAAAAAATTAGCCGGGCGTGGTGGTGGGCGCCTGTAGTCCCAACCATTCGGGAGGCTGAGGCAGGAGAATGGCGTGAACCCAGGAGGCATGGCTTGCAGTGAGCCCAGACTGCAGCACTGCACTTCAGCCTGGGCCACAGGGCAAGACTCCATCTAAAAAAAAAGAAAAAAAAAATTCATAGTGTGCATTTTTACTTTGCACCACATTTAATTAGACTCTCTTCATGGTGACTAAAAAGCAACGTAAATATAATTACAGGTGTTAACAAGCCTTTGTTAAAGTGTATGTTCTACTTCATGCTATATTAGAAATTAAAAGTGAAGTACTCAAAATACAAGTATGCACAGACATACATTTCAATAGCCATTATAAATGTGGCTCACTAATCTTTAGAGCGATGCCATGTGACCTGTCCTGACTCTAAAAACTCCAGTGTACCCCTTTACAAAAATAAAAGTAACAAAAAAATAACTAAGGTAGTATTTCCCTACCTGGTTCCTCTGCATGGATTTTGAACTTCAGGGATTATCAGATCACGATTTAGAACCAGTTTTCAACCATACATGGGATTCTTAAGTGCCAAGTGATAAATGGTTCCTTGATGATGAGATAGCCCTTAATGTTTCATCTCTTCGTGTTTTGCTTTTTTATCTTGTGTTAGAAAGTTTAAAGCCAGCTATTGTCTTTATAAGGGAAAATATTTTGGTTACATATTCATTTCCTGTCTCATGACACTCTGCTTTCTTTGCACTTAGTGAGGATGTACATTTATCAAATTTTTACCTAAAACAAGCGGATGAATTAATGGTATCATTTCTTATATATGAATTTCTAAGATTTCTTCACTGCTTCAGAAGTAAATTTTAAAGATATTAATGAATCGAGAAGGACCTTCTCATTGTAATGAAAGCAGGTTTTTATTTAAAGTGTATTGAATACAATTTTAAGCACTTTTTTTCTAAAACACATACATGCAATATGGTCATGCATATTTAGCCTTCAAATGGGTGGACATAAATTTTGTGTGTTTTAGAGAGTTTATATCCCTGAAGTGTCTTAATTATTGATCAATTATCTCTCAATGAAAACCACATATGTAGTTGGTATTTCTAAATGTACTAAAGTGTGTCATACTGAAAAAATAAAAAAGTAGAGAAAAATGAGAGATTAAACATGTTTTATTCATATTATTTGATGAAATGAGATATATTTCTATATCAAAGAGATGTCTGCTTTTTCTTGAAGCTAAGTTTTCTATAAGAATTTTTTCATAACAGTAGTTTAACAGCTCACATGGTAGAACAGATAGAATTAGTTTTAGAAACAAAACAATTGTAATATTCATTCCTTGAACACTAAAACTGTTATTTTCAATAACCATTATTCTAACATTGAAATACGCAGGTTAATGATATGTAAAAAGCCTCTGGAAATTTACTTCTAGTTTTTGATACTTTCATATTAGAATTCTTTTTTTTTCTTTTATTGAGACAGTGTCTTGCTCTGTCATACAGGCTGGCATGCCGTGTCATGATCTTGGCTCAGTGCAACCTCTGCCTCCTGGGTTCAAGTGATTCTCATACCTCAGACTCCCATGTAGCTGGGAATACAGGCATGTGCCCCCATACCTGGCTGATTTTTGTATTTTTAGTGGAGACTGGGTTTCGCTATTTTGTCCAGGCTGGTTTGGAACTCCTGGCCTCAAGAGATCCGCCCCCCTCAGCCTTACAAAGTGCTGTAGTTACAGGCATGAGCCACTGCACCTGGCCTGTATTGGTTTGTTAATGGGTGTGCTTGAACCTTCTTGTATAAGTGGATCAGGAAATTTTAAGAGAACTAAGCTAGAGAACCCCATCAATGTAAAAATACTTGTATTTCACAGAGGTACAAAAAGGAATATGTTTATTAACTTTTATTCTATCAGTAGATATGCTGACAAATTTAGAACATTCTCTGTAATGATAAGTAAATTGTACTTTTGAAATCTCATCACAGCTTTGCAATTCCTAAATTACAGGACAAATTGAAAAACATAATAGCTACATGTAGTATATTGACATAAGTGATTCTGATGTGTTTCCTTAACAATATAATATTGCATTCTACCATTATCTTGGGTATTTATTTTTGTTGGGGGGTGGTGGGGGCATGACTTGGTCATCTTATTGAATACAACTTCTTTCCTTATACAGCAGCTTACTCTTACTTCTATTAGGATTTTTGTGCTTTAGTTATTGTCACTTTAAATATATTTTCACTGTTGAAATCTTCACAGCATGTTTGGTGAAATCTATTTTTGAAATTTTCTTAGGTATATTTCTGTCAAGTAGGCATGTTAACAAATACAATCACCCAAAAGAACCCAAAACTTAGTGTAATCCCTTTTCAATTCAAGCATGAGGATTCATCTTCATATTCACACTGTATGAATGTTTGGTAGGCTTTGACAGGCTTGCATATAATCAATTATATACGTCCCTTTTCTTTTAGAGTCTCCTCATAAAGATGGTCTTCTTAAGGTAATACCTTTTATATTTTTATCTTGAGTATTAACTACATATTTTATGAAGTATACATTATATATTAATTATTTTGTTTCCAAACCCTTTAGCCTACTTGTGGAATGAAAGTTTCTATTCCAAATAAAGCCTTAGAAGTGAAGGATATACAAACATTCAAAGCAGGTAAATTTTGTAATTTTAATTTTACTCTGGAAAGAAGAATATTAAAATATTTGAAATGCTGAGAGCCTTTTTATTCCCAATGTTGTTTTGTTTTCAAAATTTGATGGGAAAATTTGATACAAATAATGCCAATGTTAGTATTTATGTTTGAAAAAATGCCATTTACAAGCATAAGATTTAGAGATTTAAAAAAAAAATCCGCTTTACTTCATGTGGTTCTACTTTAATGTCCTGATAGTATAAAGTTTCCAACTTGCAATTTCTGTATGTGCTTGGTTTCAAGGCAGGTGAAATTTGAGACTGTCAAATATTTGCAGTGGTTCAAATACTGACTGGAATTCTGGTAATTACCTAGAGGAAAATTTCACTTGCTGACATGACAGCTATGAGTGTTGTCACTCTGAGAATCTAAAGAAAATCAGTTTTTTTTTTTAATTAGCTGACTGAATGTGTGTGTGAGTGTGACTTATAATATTAAAAAGTAAATCAAGCAATCATTCCTTGATGACTCTTTGCTACACAGTGTTTTAGAAGAGTGACTCCAAAGCATTTGGCCTTGGTGTCTTTTTATGCTACTGTAATTAATTGCCTAGAGGTACAAAACAGCCTGAATTAGTTTTTTGTTGTCATTTCCATGCATGTTTAAAACATTTTACAACAGGCTGTGCACGGTGGCACATGCCTGTAATCCTAGCATTTTGGGAGACCAAGGCAGGCAAGTAACTTAAGGTCAGGAGTCCCAGGCCAGCCTGGTCAACATAGTGAATCCCCATCTCTACTAACAATAACAAAAAATAGCCAGTTGTGGTGGTGGGTGCCTGTAATCTCAGCTACTCTGGAGGCTGAGGCAGGAGAATCGCTTGAACCTAGGAGGCAGAAGTTACAGTGAGCTGAGGTTGTGCCCCTTTAGCCTGAGTGACAGAGTGAGATTCCATCTCAAAAAGCAAACAAAAAAACAAAAATTCTCAACATATGTGTGCGGTTATAGACTATATGTAGAATTTGTTTTCTTGTCTTATTGTACTGTACATATTATATTGGAACTTCCTTTTTTGTTTACTTATCATATATTTTAGTTGTACTTAATACAATTAGCTCCACTTTGATTTAAGGCCTCATAGTTTGTCATTTTAACTCTGAAAGCATTTAATTAGGCTTTCATAGCCACTAAAAGTCAACATTAAATGACAGCTTGTATCAGAGAGCTTTTATTGAAGTGGGAGTATTTACTGCTTCAATTAATGTTAAAAATTAAAGTGAAAATATTTAACATACAGGAATACATTTTAAATATTTATCTTTTTGGAGATAGAGTTTCACTCTTTCGCTCCTGCTGGAGTGCAATGGCGTGATCTCAGCTCACTACCACCTCTGCCTCCCAGACTCAAGTATTTCTCCTGCATCAACATCCCAAGTACAAATACTCATTTGTACCAGTCACTAGAAAAGCAAATGTGATTAGTGTGATTAGCTTAGAATCATTTCTCGTTTTGTAGATGAGATGGGAGTAATGGGATAATAAATATATAAATTAACTTGTGTTTCTGTAGAAAGAAAGAATAAATAATGGTTAAGTGTAGGAAGCCAGCAATGTTTTCTGCAGGGATTCATTGGAATTGTTTGAGCAGCAGCGTCCCAAGATTAGATTAAAGTATTAGGGCATACTGGTCATGGTACAAACCAGAGATTTGCAAACTTCTCCTGTAAAGGGCCAAACAGGAAATATGTTAGGTGATGTGGTCTCTATTACAGCTTTCCAACTCTGCCATTGTAGCATGAAAGCAGTCATAGATAGTGTGTGAGGAAATAGGCATGATTGTACTCCAATAAAACTTTGTCTAAAAACCATTTGGTGAGCTGAATTTGGAATCCCATAACCATGGGTTATGGAATACAACAGTTTGCATTGGGTCCCTTAATTGAGCCTGCGATACCGAGGCTCCACTAACTTTAAGCAGCTTTTTCAATACTTTTATATACTGTTTCTGCTGATAATTGTTGTCCCATGATGAAACCCTAGCCTGAACAATTCTCCCGGAACTTGGAAATCCCGAGTGGGCACCAATGACTTACTGACTCACTTACTGCGCAGTCCTTTTCACCTTCATTTTTGAGTGGTCCGTCGTGATCCTTTTGCAGCATTCATCTTGCGGGTCACCACCTGCGGGTTCCATCCTGTGGAACCTGACCTAGCAAGGGATGAGAGACGTACACTGAAATAGATATTTTGCCTGTCAGTGCGGCTCAGGGGCTTTGCTGCCTGAGTCTGCATTGTTGGCTCGATGAGGTGGCAGAGTTCGCATTATTTAGTACAGAGTAAATGACAAAGATCTCGAATAAACACCACTAGAGTGTAATTAACATTGCTGACCCCCAGTACAGAGCAATCATGCACCCTCGGATGATCAAAGTTTGGTCTTAGGACCACGTGAATAAACAAGCTATTTGGATAAACTCTGCCACATTCCCTAGATGTTTGCTATATTGCTATCAACTCAAAGTAAAGAGGATTAGGCTACTTTCAGCCAAATCATTTACTGAAGCTATGCAACCCCACCGGCCTTCCAAGAAGGTTCGTGTCTATTTTCTATAACCATCTTTATAATTTTTCTAACCACTTTGTCCGATCCCCTACAGGTAGGGTTTCTTTTTCCCTGTGAAAGCCATCAGTTAAGGGGCCATGTCTAACTAGGAAATATAAATATAAAATAAATAAGTTTGTATTTCCAGTGGGAATGGAAAGATAAAGCAAATGCAGAAAAGAGGTACAGTTAATATGATTTACTGATTATTGAGTTTAAAAAGCTAGGGGAGAGAAAAAATCTCAGGTCATTCATAAGTTTCCACGTGGGGAATGCTCATGGGGAAGGAGTCAGAAATTGTCAGGTCAACAGAAAAGTGCAAACAATCATGGGACAGACCAACAATTTTCTTCACATATTGAGTTCAATGAAACATTTATGTGGGATATTTTCAGTAGGTAATTGGATTATTATAGGTATTTCTAGCTGGAGATAGAACTCTGGTTGGAGATGCAGGCTTAGAATAATTTTATTATAATTTTTAGACAAAGCCATAGATCTCAATGAGTATATCCATGATGCAGAAGATGTAGAATAAGAGGAAAGCCATTGACAAAACCCTGGAAATATCAACATTTCACAGAGTCAAAGGACTTCGTAAAGGAGACTGAACAGTGGCTAATGAAAAGTAGGAGAGGAGTGAGAGAAAATGATGTGACAAATTTCTTTTAAATGTGAGAATTTCAAGCAGTGAGATTACTGAAAAGTCAATTGGAGTTAACTTACAAGTTCTGCAGTGATAATCTGTTCAAAAGAATTATTTTAGAGTTGTTAGGTACACTGTTGATGTGGTTAATATTTCTGGTGTCCAAGAAGAAATCTCCCAAGATCCTACCTAATGCTTTGCAACTGAAGCAGTCAACATACCCAGGGTCTGGAAAATTGTCTAGACTGGGGAGTATGCATGCCAGCATTTTTCCAGAATTGTCAAAACCTAAGGGTCTTGTATAAGGAAAAGTGCTGTCTTTTTTATGTGCTTCTTGTGGAGAGTGGAGATCTGTATTCTCTTTCTCTCTCTCTCTCTCTCTCTCACACACACACACACACACACACACACAGACATACACACGTACAGTAATCAGCCTTATCCACGGGGAGTATTTTCTAAGACACCCACTGGATGTCTGAAACTGTGGATAGTATGGAACCCTATACATCCATGTTTTTTTAAATATGTGCATATTTATGATAAAGTTTAATTCATAAATTAGGCACAGTGAGAGATTAACAATAAGTCATAATAAAACAATAACAACATATTGTATTCAAAGTTAGGTGAATGTGGTCTCTCAAAGTGTCTTGTATTGTACTCACCCTTCTTATTCGTGTGATGATTGTGAAATGATATAATGCCTGTGTGATGAGATGAAGTCAGGTGAATGAGGTAGGAGTTGTCATGTGGTGTTAGGCTACTAATTATTTCTGGCTATCTGACTACACATCAGAAGGAGAATCATCTGCTTCACGTGACCCTGGATCATTGAGCCATGATAATGTTGATGGTTGGGATTTTGATGACAGACCATTTTGATGATTAATGGGCAGTTAGCTTATACAAAGGGATGATTCATGACCTGGGTGAGATGGAACAGCATGTCTTAATATTTCATCATACTCCTTAGAATGACACCTTATTTAGAACTTATGATTTATATATTTCTGGAATTCCCCATTTAATATTTTTGGACTATGGTTGACCATGAGTAACTGAAATTACAGAAATCAAAACCATGGATATTATGTTTTGAAATATATGTTTGGTCTTCAACATTGTTTTGTGGCATACAACTCATAAAATGTTTAGAATCTCCAAAGTGATGTCTTTGTATGCTAATAATTGAGTGGTGGCTGGCAATCCCTAGGTAGCTTCAGGATAGGAGCTGGTCACAAAAAAGAACAAGGCATGATTAGGGTGTTGGGACTTTCAGCTCCACCCCTCAACCTCCTAGAGGTGAGATGAGTTGAAGGTTATATCGATTACCAGTGGCCACAGATTTTTTCATTCATGCCTATGTAGTAAAGCTGTTTAAGAACCCAGAAGGACTGGGATCAGAGACCTTCCAGAAAGCTGAATGTATGGAAGTGTTTGGAGGCAGATGTGCCCTGGGAGGGCATGGAAGCTCCATGCTCCTTCCCCTATAACTTGCCGTATGCATCTCTTCATGTGTCTCCTTTATAATACCCTTTATAATAAACTGGTAAGTATGTTTCCTTTAGGATTTGGGGTACTCTAGCATGTTAATCCAACCCAAAGATGAAGTTGTGAGGACCCCAACATGAAACCAGACGGTTAGATGTTTCAGAGATCCAGATTTGCAACTGGTGTGGGAGGGCAGTCTTGTGAGACTGAGCCCTCAGACTATGGGATCTGAGACTCTTTCTAGATAGACAGTGTTGGAATTAAATAGGGGACAACCAGCTGGTTTCTGGTACAGAATTGGTTGCTTATTTATTGGTGGAGAAAATCCTCCAACATTTGGTCACAGATGTCTTCTGTTTTAATGATGGTGGTGTGAGAACAGAGGGAAATCACGTTGTGTGTCTTTCTACACATAGAGCAGATAAAGAGAGACTACTGTATACTCTGTTCTAACTGCTCCAAGTTCATTTGTCGAGAAATTATACTTTCTAAGGTTGATACTGTCTGCTTATACTAATTCTGCTAATAATACAGTTTTCTGTCAGTCTTAAAGGGTTCTGTTTGGATTATGACTCTTTGTACACTGTAGTTCACTTGCAGATATCAAATTGTGATAAATTCTGTTTTTCCTTGCATTTGAGATCTATAAAAGGAGGGGAAATAAACATTCTTAATGCATTAATTTCATCATAGTATACTTAATAATAATTTCACTATAGTCTCGATGTATGGTCCCAAATAAATGCTTTATAATAAATCATCTGAGTCTTTGTAACAAAGCATTGGAGTATTATGCTTTTTAAACCAAGACCTGAATTATGCATGAAAGTGTGCATGATTCTTTTAAACTAAGTTGAAGACTCGTGATGTCTCCCAGGCTGCTTTCAGACTCCTGAGCTCCTCAGATGATCCTCCTGCCTCACCTTCAAAGTAGCTGGGATTATAGACATGTGCCATCATGCCCTCTTATGTTTTTAATATTCTGTATCTTTTATTTATCTTTGTTGATTTAATGTATTTACTTTTTTCTTTAATAGTGGATGTGAGTTCTGTAGAGTCTACATTCAGGTAAGACTTTGCTGTTTTTTAAAATGTATATGTTAACTCAGAAAATACAGAGAAAAGAGACCACTATCTGTCGAGTATTCTACTCTAGGCTAGACAACGTATTATGTGCTTAATATTTATCATCTCACGTAGTCATCACACAGCTTTGGAAAACATCTGTGCTACTGTCACCTACTTTGTATTAATGAGGCAAATGTGGTTCAGAGAGGTTGATTAATTAGCCTATGATTTCATAGCTAAAAAGTAACTGACCCTTAAGTTTGCCATCAGCCTACCTTGCTCCCAAATCCCTTCTCTTCCCTCTCGGCATAGATTGCTGGAGACCTATGTATCACTAGGATCAAGGTATAGGTCCAGATGGGATCAATTCACAAAGTCACATTTTGTTATACGTTAACTCATTTTAGAGATTTCCCTTAGAACACTGGTTAATCCAAGACTTTGTTTTAACATGTTTAACAGTTAGAGTGGTAACCAGTACCTTGATTTATCATCAAAGTTTTTAGAGCAGATCTGACTTAGCTGTGGTGACAAGACATAGGTTTTTGTTTCATAAGCGAGACCAGGTAAATCCTATAGATGAATTATTTTACTCTTATTGGAGAATATCTACATAGAAATATGTTAATCATATTTAGAGGCTATTTCTTATAGATTTCTCGGTTTACTGACTTCCCAGCTTAGTTTTTCTTCAAAGCAGTACCCTGCCTAGTTGCATGCACTCTTCTTTTTTTGCTAGAGTCTTTTTTTCTTCTTCCATGACTTTTCTATGATCTTTTCCTGATTACTTTCTTCTCTGCTTTCCTTGGTGTTCTTTTCTTCTATTATTTTATTGCTTACTACCAGCCCCATTTTTCTATAGGTAAAATTAAAAGTACATGGAATTTTAGGATTTTAAGGACTCTTGGAGACTAATCAAAATACTTTCATATTTCAACCTGTATTTAATATCCTGGAAAAATGGTTGTTCAGATGGAGAGTCTGAAACTCAAAGTGACCTATTTAAATATAGGAGGTAACAAGTAATATTTAAACTCATTTCAAAGCCCATTACTCTTGTTTTTATATCACCATGTAAGTGAGTGTTTGAATAATAGAAAGGAAGAGGAAATGGGTCTAATTAAACAAATTGAAAAGGATAAGAATGGAATTAGCTGGAGAACCCAGTGGAAGTAGGTAACAAGGGAATTAGCAGGGAAAGGCCAAGTCTGAAGAGAAATAATCCCAGGATTGGTAGGAGTAAGGGTTTTACCAAAGAGATCAGAGTGTTGGATCTTATGACAAGTTTGATGAAGATAAATTAGAACAAACACATTAGACATTGGGAGTTATCTAGAAAGGCATATTAAATATGGTACAAAAGAAGTCCTGAATAGGTCACTGCTTTTTTGCTTGTTTAATTGGAAGAATGGACAAGCTTCAAGGTTTCTATGGAAAGATTTAAAAAAAAATGAGCCACTGGGAAAAGTCTCTAAAATCAGATAGAAATGTGCTATTCTGTTCTTTCACCCCAAATCTTACTGGAGAGGCTTAGAGCCCCTTGAGTGCTAGGAGATTGAAGGTTGCTGAATTACATAGATCTGTGGCCCAAGGCAGGTGTCCCCTTCCCTTTGCCTCTTTTTCCAAGCCTCTGATGTTGTAACCATGTACATGTAAAGCAGGGGTAAGATTGGCTATCAAATAAGTCATGGAGCTTCAGTTGGTTTTTTGATAACATGCTTATGCTGGAGGTGAATGACTGACTGAGTCTCCATTTAGTTGTTTTCCAGGAATAGGTAAATTCAGAACTTCTTGGTTGGTCATTGAGTTTATCTTTTCATGTATACACAGAAAGAAAGATCTGGAAGTGGATGCCACTATATATAGTGAAAGTGTCTTTCACTTCCACATCTTTCTTCTGCAGGGCTTCATGGCGGTCTCCAACCTTTAAACATTCAGCTCATCAAAGCACAGATAGTAATCTTTAAATAGAATATTTAAAGGTTGGAGACTGCCATGAAGCTCTGCAGAAGAAAGATGTGGAAGTGAGACACTTTCACTATATATAGTGGCTCCCACTTCCAGATCTTTCTCTCTGTGTATATACGGTACTTAGAGAAATCCAATTATCAGGACTCAGTTTTTCTAGCAGTCTCTCTCCTTGGGAATAAGTACAAAGATTTTTAAGGTTTTGCTAGTTGATGTAGCCCTGAACAGGGAAGGACAAGTATAAAATAAGTAGTTAGATTTTATTATTTTTAAAGTTTCAATTTTTGTTGAGAAAAATACTCCCAATAAGAAATATACATTTGTGATTTGACATTTGTAGGTTCAGCTTTTCAACATTTCAAATATTTCAGGGCACCCTCTGTAGTGTTTTAGGGTGAAGGAAAGCAACAGGGTCTTCTTAAGTGGTTTTTATGCTGAGAAACAAAGAATGTCATTTTCCTGTGACACAGATTAGTCTTTAAATCAGAGGTAGAGAGTGGATAAAGGACAAGGGAACTGTATCTTTCTTCCTCATTTTAGGTTATCAAGTTTGTTCCAATTTAGATATCAAAAGTTATGTCAGTCATTAAATACATTTTCAGTTCATCACTGAGGACAGTTTGTGAGGACGAGTTATTCTCAGGGTATGCCAATTATATTGGCTGTCACTATTTTTTATGAAGCTAAGAGTGAGTGTTCTTTGGATGTTATAGGTTCGGGAGGTAGAGTCAAAAATATGTAACTAAGATATTTTTAAAAAACAGAGGGCATATTTTAATTATACCAAGAAACATGATTTAATATACCGAGGACTGATCTTTCCCCAGATTTTGTTTTTTTCTTCTCATTTTTTTGGAGTGAGCACCAAGATATGAACTAGCAGATTTCCTTTTTAAATATATGAATTTGCTCCTTTATGTTGTATCTTTTTTCTCTAAAGTCCTTTTGGCAAACCGACTACTGAAAATTCACAGCCTACAAAACTTGAGGAAGACTTTAGTCTTGCTACCAAGGTAAAATGGTCTTTTGTGAAGTTGATTTTCTCAGTTGGAATCTAGTTCTGTATAGTATTTACTTTTCATGTTTTGCAGTGCTGTATCATTATTTCATGTTGGCAATATAAAGTTGGTCAGATAAAAATATTTTATAGAAATATGAGTAGTTGATTTAAAGTTTTTTTTTTTTACGTTAGTAAATAACAAATGTTTGGTAAATACTTTGAGGGTGTGAGGGCCATAAAAAGAAAGGGCTGGAGAATATATAGTGACAGGAGCACTATATTAGAAAAAACTTTTCCACAGTAGAGAACATATAAAACCTGGTAAATTTTTATTTGGATAAGTGTACTTACTGTGAGTGTTAAAATTATCCTATTGTAACTTAAAAAAAAACTCATGCTTAAATTTATCTTTAATGGATCAAGTTACTTATTATAGTAATCAAGGAATTTCTCTGATACTGTTCAGTTCCAAAACTGTGCCATATAACATATAGGATTTTTGCACCTACTATTTTGATATCACGTAGTTTTTAGGAGAGAGCTTTGTCTCAGTTTCTCTTCTTGGTTCTTTAAATACACCAAAATAATATTAGAAGTTGTGAAAATTTATTTGGGCATGGTGGTGCATGCCTGTAGTTCCAGCTACCAAGGAGGCTGATGCAGGAGGATTTCTTGAGCCCAAGAGTTTGAAACCCGTGTGGGCAACATAGCGAGACCTTAACTCAAATTTAAAAAATAATAGTAGAGGCCAGGCGCGGTAGCTTATGCCTGTAATCCCAGCACTTAGGGAGGCCAAGGCGGGTGGATCACGAGGTCAGGAGATCGAGGCCATCCTGGCTAACACTGTGAAACCCCGTCTCTACTAAAAAATACAAAACAAAATTAGCTGGGCATGGTGGCGGCCGCCTGTAGTCCCAGCTACTCGGGAGGCTGAAGCAGGAGAATGCCATGAACCCGGGAGGTGGAGCTTGCAGTGAGCCAAGATTGCGCCACTGCACTCCAGCCTGGGCGACAGAGCGAGACTCCATCTCAATAAATAAATAAATAAATAAATAAATAAATATTAGTAGAAATTTAGAAATGTAAATTCTCTTTCTCAGAATCTGTATTACTAAGGGATGCCAGTGTGTTTTCTAAGTTATTTAATTAAAAGTATACTTTAAACTCTTCACCTAAATGAAGAACGCAGGTTTTACCCTAAGTAAACAACCAGTTCTGGAAGCAGAGACTCTTAATAAGCATATGGTAAGATTTTAATTTCAGAATTTTTAAATTGCAGTTTTTAAACATATTGTTCAAAGATCTTTGATCACATTTGAACATTTTAAATTTCAGAAGATTTTATATTTAGTTATTTAAATAATCTTTTTGAAGTTCTTTAGTTATTTAAATAATCTTTTTGAAGCTCTTCCATCACTATGAGATACCGCAAGTTAGAAAACATACTTGCGTGCATCCTTGTGTACCCAGAATACAGTCTTGCCTATAAAAAGCATTTTAAGAGGTTTGCAATGTGAATAATAAGCAGACAATTGATTATTTTATGTAATAGAATGTTACGAGTGAGATAATATGCATAATGTATCTTATAATTAAATCTAATGAATTTCTAAATGTGGCTTAAATTTATATTTTCTTTTAATATTTAGAATGCATAAATTCACATGCATTATCTTAAGGAAATATGTCTTAAATAAGAAGACAGTAAATCAGAGATATGTAGTAACAGGAAAGAAGGTTGCACTGTATTTTCTAGTATCCTCCATGTAGAATTTAGATTAAAAATATTGTAATATGTTTTAGTCTCAACTCATGTTGTTTTTTTGTTTTTGAGACGGAGTCTCACTCTGTCACCCAGGCTGGAGTGCAGTGGCATGATCTTGGTTGACTGTAGCCTCTGCCTTCTTGGCTCAACCAATTCTCCTGCCTCAACCTCCTACATAAGCTGGGACTACAGGTGTGTGCCACCACGCCCAGCTAATTTTGTATTTTTAGTAGAGGCAGGGTTTCACCATGTTGGCCAGGATGGTCTCGATCCCTTGACCTCATGATCTGCCCTCCTCGGCCTCCTAAAGTGCTGGGATTACAGGCGTGAGCCACAAAGCCCAGCCAAAACTCATGTTCTATTAAACATATGTTTTCAAGGAATACATTACTCTGAAATTCTTATTACCAATAATTTCTTCAGGTGAAAAGTTTATGAAATATTCCTTTTTAAATTTTTTCTCTCTCTGTAGTAAGACTGTTCTGGCTTTTAGGTATTGATTGAAGACCATGTTTAACTAATTGAGTGTCTTATTATATAATAATAAAATTAAAATCTTGATTACCCAGATATTAACAAAATAACTAATTATAGTGTAAATACTGATCAGCATTATGGGAATATATTATTAACAAAAGTCTGTATTTTATGTATTTTGTCACATGTCTTAGGGTAGTTGTTTCTCCTTTTCTTTCACGACTGAAGCTCATACTTGATTGACTGATCATGTCTCTTGTTTGTTTCTCCCTCCTCCGTCACCTTTTTAAAAATGATTTACCCCAGACTTTTTTCTCACAGAACACGTTTTTTCAGTATCTGCTTTTGAGGGCATCTCTGTCTCAATTGTTATTTATTTACAAGTTTCTATTTAGTTGCTACATATGATTTTCATTAATCAATCATTGCCCCCCCATGACTTATTCTGTTTTTCTCTGTTTCTTGGAAGCAGCAGAATTTATACAGTTATTTATACTTAGCTTTTTGCCACACAGAATAGAAACAACCTATACCATTTTAAGGCAAACCCAGTTAAACAAGGTACTATTAAAAACTAAAGTCTCACATTTTTCCATGCAAGAGGTAACTAATACAACTGTAAATTGTGAAGAGATATTTCAAAATATAACATGTAATTTTTAAATTTTAATTTTTTCTGTAATACTATAAACTATGTAAGGGTAAATTTTTGTCCTAGGTTATTTTGGTTAAAAAATTATCTAATGGATGCCACCATATTTATATAATAATAAATTAGATGAAGGGGATGATAGGAAATAAGTCATTGAAGAAGGGTAAGATAATCCTAGAGACTACATGAGAGAGTCAAGATGAGACAGATTTTTATAAATACACAGCAAAAATATTGGTTTCAATGAGAGCAGGAACTCTAATAAAAGATATGATATAAATTATTTAAAATAAAAATTAAGAAAACATAGCCAGCTAATAAATTATAGCTCAGGTGTTTTTGAGTGACTTATAGCTGATTTTAATAAAAAACTGGAAGAAAACATAAGGACAAGTACAGGTAAGAGCAATTTGTTGTACTCTTTAAAATACCTAGTAGAGAATAATTTGAATGATTCTAACATAAAGGAAAGATACATACTTAAGGCGATTAATATCTCAATTATTCTGATTTGATTATGTGAATGTATTAAGTGATAATATGTACCCCTAAAACGTGTACATTTATAGTGTGTCAACAAAAAATTTATAAACAAGGCATGAAAATTTAATTCTCACTTCTTTTAGTAACTTTATGTTTTATATTTAATGTAGCCATACTTATATTAATATAGAATGCAAAGTAAAATCTGTTTTAGGCCTTGTCAGCTTTATTATGAATTACTAATTTTGATTCTTTGGTTTCTGATTTCAGATTTCTAACTTAATATTTGACATATCCTTAAGTTATTTAACTAATTTATCTCACTCTTTGATATAACCTTGGCAGCTGTTTAGAATATTTTTGATAATAGAGTATAAATAAATAAGCATTTTATTTAAACTTGTTATTAAAATTAAATTTTCTGATCATATGAACAAGATTTTTCTTCTGTGTCTCTTAAAAGAGAAAAATCTCTTTTAAGCTTCAGTACACTGAAATAAATAAATGGAGAAATTAGTAATCTCTAGAAATATTCTGAGATTTTTGCTCATAATATCTGTATGTGATGGTACTATATACACACATCAAATGAATGTAATCAACATTGGTGAATTTTTTAAAGTACCTATTATTATAGAATATGCAAGGGAATATGTATATTATAGAATATGCAAGGGAAGATTGATAACAGAGTAAACAAACTTATCATTGGAAGAATACTTTTTCCTTTTATTTTATTTTATTTTTTTATTTTTTATTATTATTATACTTTAAGTTCTAGGGTACATGTGCATAACGTGCAGGTTAGTTACATATGTATACATGTGCCATGTTGGTGTGCTGCACCCATCAACTCATCAGCACACATCAACTCGTCATTTACATCAGGTATAACTCCCAATGCAATCCCTCCCCCTCCCCCCTCCCCGTGATAGGCCCTGGTGTGTGATGTTCCCCTTCCCGAGTCCAACTGATCTCATTGTTCAGTTCCCACCTATGAGTGAGAACATGCGGTGTTTGGTTTTCTGTTCTTGCGATAGTTTGCTGAGAATGATGGTTTTCAGCTGCATCCATGTCCCTACAAAGGACACAAACTCATCCTGTTTTATGGCTGCATAGTATTCCATGGTGTGTATGTGCCACATTTTCTTAATCCAGCCTGTCACTGATGGACATTTGGGTTGATTCCAAGTCTTTGCTGTTGTGAATAGTGCCACAATAAACATACGTGTGCATGTGTCTTTATAGCAGCATGATTTATAATCCTTTGGGTATATACCCAGTAACGGGATGGCTGGGTCATATGGTACTTCTAGTTCTAGGTCCTTGAGGAATCGCCATACTGTTTTCCATAATGGTTGAACTAGTTTACAATCCCAAAAATAGTGTAAAAGTGTTCCTATTTCTCCACATCCTCTCCAGCACCTGCTGTTTCCTGACTTTTTAATGATTGCGATTCTAACTGGTGTGAGATGGTATCTCATTGTGGTTTTGATTTGCATTTCTCTGATGGCCAGTGATGATGAGCATTTTTTCATGTGTCTGTTGGCTGTATGAGTGTCTTCTTTTGAGAAACGTCTGTTCATATCCTTTGCCCACTTTTTGATGGGGTTGTTTGTTTTTTTCTTGTAAATTTGTTTGAGTTCTTTGTAGGTTCTGGATATTAGTCCTTTGTCAGGTGAGTAGATTGCAAAAATTTTCTCCCCTTCTGTAGGATGCCTGTTCACTCTGATGGTAGTTTCTTTTGCTGTGCAGAAGCTCTTTAGTTTAATGAGATCCTATTTGTCAATTTTGGCTTTTGCTGCCATTGCTTTTGGTGTTTTAGACATGAAGTATTTGCCCATGGCTATGTCCTGAATGGTATTACCTAGGTTTTCTTCTAGGGTTTTTATGGTATTAGGTCTAACATTTAAGTCTCTAATCCATCTTGAATTAATTTTCGTATAAGGAGTAAGGAAAGGATCCAGTTTCAGCTTTCTACTTATGGCTAGCCAATTTTCCCAGCACCATTTATTAAATAGGGAATCCTTTCCCCATTTCTTGTTTCTCTCAGGTTTGTCAAAGATCAGATGGCTGTAGATGTGTAGTATTATTTCTGAGGACTCTGTTCTGTTCCATCGGTCTATATCTCTGTTTTGGTACCAGTACCATACTGTTTTGGTTACTGTAGCCTTGTAGTATAGTTTGAAGTCAGGTAGCGTGATGCCTCCAGCTTTGTTCTTTTGACTTCGGATTGTCTTGGCAATACGGGCTCTTTTTTGGTTCCATATGAAGTTTAAAGTGGTTTTTTCCAATTCTGTGAAGAAACTCATTGGTAACTTGATGGGGATGGCATTGAATCTATAAAAAACCTTGGGCAGTATGGCCATTTTCACGATATTGATTCTTCCTATCCATGAGCATGATATGTTCTTCCATTTGTTTGTGTCCTCTTTTATTTCACTGAGCAGTGTTTTGTAGTTCTCCTTGAAGAGGTCCTTTACATCCCTTGTAAGTGGGATTCCTAGGTATTTTATTCTCTTTGAAGCAATTGTGAATGGAAGTTCATTCATGATTTGGCTGTCTGTTACTGGTATATAGAATGCTTGTGATTTTTGCACATTAATTTTGTATCCTGAGACTTTGCTGAAGTTGCTTATCAGTTTAAGTAGATTTTGGGCTGAGACAATGGGGTTTTCTAAATATACAATCATGTCATCTTCAAACAGGGACAATTTGACTTCTTCTTTTCCTAACTGAATACCCTTGATTTCTTTCTCTTGCCTGATTGCCCTAGGCAGAACTTCCAACACTATGTTGAATAGAAGTGGTGAGAGAAGGCATCCCTGTCTTGTGCCAGTTTTCAAAGGGAATTTTTCCAGTTTTTGCCCATTCAGTATGATATTGGCTGTGGGTTCGTCATAAATAGCTCTTATTATTTTGAGATACGTTCCATCAATTCCGAACTTATTGAGCGTTTTTAGCATGCAGGGCTGTTGAATTTTGTCAAAGGCCTTTTCTGCATCAATTGAGACAATCATGTGGTTTTTGTCTTTGGTTCTGTTTATATGTTGGATTACGTTTATTGATTTGTGTATGTTTTTTTTTTTTTTTTTTTTTTTTTTTTTTTTTTTTGAGACGGAGTCTCGCGCTGTGTCACCCAGGCTGGAGTGCAGTGGCGCGATCTCGGCTCACTGCAAGCTCCGCCTCCCAGGTTCACGCCATTCTCCTGCCTCAGCCTCTGAGTAGCTGGGACTACAGGCGCCCGCCACCACGCCCGGCTAGTTTTTTGTATTTTTAGTAGAGACGGGGTTTCACCATGTTAGCCAGGATGGTCTTGATCTCCTGACCTCGTGATCCACCCGCCTCGGCCTCCCAAAGTGCTGGGATTACAGGCTTGAGCCACCGCGCCCGGCCGATTTGTGTATGTTGAACCAGCCTTGCATCACAGGGATGAAGCCCACTTGAACATGGTGGATAAGCTTTTTGATGTGCAGCTGCATCCGGTTTGCCAGTATTTTATTGAGGATTTTTGCATCGATGTTCATCAGGGATATTGGTCTAAAATTCTCTTTTTTTGTTGTGTCTCTGCCAGGCTTTGGTATCAGGATGATGTTGGCCTCATAAAATGAGTTAGGGTGGATTCCTTCTTTTTCTATTGATTGGAATAGTTTCAGAAGGAATGGTACCAGCTCCTCCTTGTACCTCTGATAGAATTCAGCTGTGAATCCATCTGGTTCTGGACTTTGGTTGGTAGACTATTAATTATTGCCTCAATTTTAGAGCCTGCTATTGGTCTATTCAGGGATTCAGCTTCTTCCTTATTTAGTCTTGGGAGAGTGTAAGTGTCCAGGAAATTATCCATTTCTTCTAGATTTTCCTGTTAATTTGCATAGAGGTGTTTATAGTATTCTCTGATGGTAGTTTGTATTTCTGTGGGGTCAGTGGTGATATCTCCTTTATCATATTTTATTGCATCTAGTTGATTCTGCTCTCCTTTCTTCTTTATTAGTCTTGCTAGTGGTCTATCAATTTTGTTGATCTTTTCAAAATACCAACTCCTGGATTCATTGTTTTTTGGAGGGTTTTTTGTGTCTCTATCTCCTTCAGTTCTGCTCTAATCTTAGTTATTTCTTGCCTCCTGCTAGCTTTTGAATGTGTTTGCTCTTGCCTCTCTAGTTCTTTTCATTGCGATGTTAGAGTGTCAATTTTAGATCTTTCCAGCTTTCTCTTGTGGGCATTTAGTGCTATAAATTTCCCTCTACACACTGCTTTAAATGTGTCCCAGAGATTCTGGTATGTTGTATCTTTTTTCTCATTGGTTTCAAATAACATCTATATTTCTGCCTTCATTTTGTTATGTACCCAGTAGTCTTCAGGAGCAGGTTATTCAGTTTCCATGTAGTTGAGTGGTTTTGATTGAGTTTCTTAGTCCTGAGTTGTGGTTTGATTGCACTGTGGTCTGAGAGACAGTTTGTTATAATTTCTGTTCTTGTACATTTGCTGAGGAGTGCTTTACTTCCAATTATGTGGTCTATTTTGGAATAAGTGTGATATGGTGCTGAGAAGAATGTATATTCTGTTGATTTGGGGTGGAGAGTTCTGTAGATGTGTATTAGGTCTGTTTCCTGCAGAGATGAGTTCAATTCCTGGATATCCTTGTTAACTTTCTGTCTCATTGATCTGTCTAATGTTGACAGTGGGGTGTTGAAGTCTCCCATTATTATTGTATGGGAGTCTAAGTCTCTTGGTAAGTCTCTGAGGACTTGCTTTATGAATCTGGGTGCTCCTGTATTGGGTGATATATATTTAGGAGAGTTAGCTCTTCCTGTTGAATTGATCCCTTTACCATTATGTAATGGCCTTCTTTGTCTCTTTTGATCTTTGATGGTTTGAAGTCTGTTTTATCAGAGACTAGTATTGCAACCCCTGCTCTTTTTTTGTTCTCCATTTGCTTGGTAGATGTTCCTCCATCCCTTTATTTTGAGCCTATGTATGTCTCTGCATGTGAGATGGGTCTCCTGAATACAGCAAACTGATGGGTCTTGCCTCTTTATCCAGTTTGCCAGTCTGTGTCTTTTAATTGGAATATTTAGTCCATTTACATTTAAGGTTAATATTGTTATGTGTGAACTTGATCCTGCCATTATGATATTAACTGGTTATTTTGCTCATTAGTTGATGCAGTTTCTTCCTAGCCTCGATTGTCTTTACATTTTGGCATGTTTTTGCAATGGCTGGTACCGGTTGTTCCTTTCCATGTTTAGTGCTTCCTTCAGGGTCTCTTGTAAGGCAGGACTGGTGGTGTCAAAATCTCTAAGCATTTGCTTATCTGTAAAGGATTTTGTTTTTCCTTCACTTATGAAACTTAGTTTGGCTGGATATGCAATTGTGGGTTTAAAATTCTTTTCTTAAGAATGTTGAATATTGGCCCCCACTCTCTTCTGTCTTGGAGAGTTTCTGCCGAGAGATCTGCTGTAAGTCTGATGGGCTTCCCTTTGTGGGTAACCGGACCTTTCTCTCTGGATGCCCTTAAGATTTTTTCCTTCATTTCAACTTTGGTGAATCTGGCAATTATGTGTCTTGGAGTTGCTCTTCTCGAGGAGTATCTTTGTGGCATTCTCTGTATTTCCTGAATTTGAATGTTCGCCTGCGCTACTAGGTTGGGGAAGTTCTCCTGGATGATATTCTGAAGAGTGTTTTCCAACTTGGTTCCATTTTCCCCCTCACTTTCAGGCACCCCAATCAGACGTAGATTTGGTTTTTTTACATAATCCCATACTTCTTGCAGGCTTTGTTCATTTCTTTTTCTTCTTTTTTCTTTAGATTTCTCTTCTCGCTTCATTTCATTCATTTGATCCTCAATTGCTGATACTCTTTCTTCCAGTTGATCGAGTCGGTTACTGAAGCTTGTGCATTTGTCACGTATTTCTCGTGTCATGGTTTTCATCTCTGTCCATTCGTTTATGGCCTTCTCTGCATTAATTATTCTAGTTATCAATTCTTCCACTCTTTTTTCAAGATTTTTAGTTTCTTTGCGCTGGGTACGTAATTCCTCCTTTAGCTCTGAGAAGTTTGATGGACTGGAGCCTTCTTCTCTCATCTCATCAAAGTCATTCTCCATCCAGCTTTGATCCATTGCTGGCGATGAGCTGCGTTCCTTTGCAGGGGGAGATGTGCTCTTATTTTTTGAATTTCCAGCTTTTCTGCCCTGCTTTTTCCCCATCTTTGTGGTTTCATCTGCCTCTGGTCTTTGATGATGTTGACGTACTGATGGGGTTTTGGTGTGGGTGTCCTTCCTGTTTCTTAGTTTTCCTTCTAACAGTCAGGACTCTCAGCTGTAGGTCTGTTGGAGATTGCTTGAGGTCCACTCCAGACCCTGTTTGCCTGGGTATCAGCAGCAGAGGCTGCAGAAGATAGAATATTGCTGAACAGTGAGTGTACCTGTCTGATTCTTGCTTTGGAAGCTTCCTCTCTGGGGTGTACTCCACCCTGTGAGGTGTGGGGTGTTGGTCTGCCCCTAGTGGGCATGTCTCCCAGTTAGACTACTCAGGGGTCAGGGACCCACTTGAGCAGGCAGTCTGTCCATTCTCAGTTCTCAACCTCCACGTTGGGAGATCCACTGCTCTCTTCAAAGCTGTCAGACAGAGTCGTTTGGGTCTGCAGAGGTTTCTGCTGCTTTTGTTCTTGTTGTTTAGCTGTGTCCTGTCCCCAGAGGTGGAGTCTACAGAGACAGGCAGGCTTCTTTGAGCTGCTGTGAGTTCCACTCAGTTTGAGCTTCCCAGCGGCTTTGTTTGCCTACTTAAGCCTCAGCAATGGCGGACGCCCCTCCCCCAGCCTGGCTGCTGCCTTGCAGTTAGATTGCAGACTGCTGTGCTAGCAATGAGGGAGGCTCCGTGGGCGTGGAACCTCTCGGCCAGGAGTGGGATATAGTCTCCTGGTGTGCCCGTTTTCTAAGACCCTTGGTAAAGCGCAGTATTGGGGTGGGAGTTACCCGATTTTCCAGGTGTTGTGTGTCTCAGTTCCCCTGGCTAGGAAAATGGATTCCCTTCCCCCTTGCGCTTCCTAGTTGAGGCGATGCCTTGTCCTGCTTCAGCTCTCGCTGGTTGGGCTGCAGCAGCTGACTAGCACTGATTGTCTGGCAGTCCCTAGTAAGATGAACCCAGTACCTCAGTTGAAAATGCAGAAATCACCTGTCTTCTGTGTCACTGGCACTGGGAGCTAGAGACTGGAGCTCTTCCAATTCAGCCATCTTGCTCTGCCCCCCCACTTTTTACTTTTAAATATATCTCTTACATTGGAGATATTTTATATTATTTCCAGGAAGCCTTATTAACTTCAGTCTTCATAATTATTAAACCTTGCACATATATTTGTTTGTTTCTAAAACTCAGGAATCCTGTTGACTTGAAGTTTTTAGTTTCTTTCTTCACCTGTGAATACTGAATCCTGCTTGACAATCATAGATATATATATAAACTATTAAATATTCAACTCGAATAATTATTGCTTAATTTTCTTTATGTGAGATCTTTTCTCCAATTTTAAACTGTCATCCTATATGGTGTAAATAGGCAATTCGAGTTAGTATTATATTGTTTACAGGAACATAAGAAAAGCATGTGAATTTTAAAGCGGGGTTTCACATTTCTATCTCACTTTATAGTAGTACTTAAAAATGCCTCATAATTCTATAGGTAAGCATTTCTCTTGCACAATTAAAAATTTCAAGGTTTTTATAAAAGTGGTTTTCAGGATCTTGTTGTTGTAGATTTAAATGTTTTCATTCAATTCAAAGATGCCTATTGCAATAATATTTCAGAAATATTTACCTATATCAATAAAATTATATTCTTGGAACAAATTTGGAAATATGTAACTTAGAAACTTAATCCCACGTTTTTCTCTCTCCTTTAATTTCATTTCCAAAATTTCAACAGTCTGAATAGATTTGTGTTGCTTAATTCTACCCATTTAGTCTATCTTATAAATATTTATTTTCTTATCACTATGTAATTTTCCTCATGTAGGTCATCTACTCATACTCCAAATGTATTTATCCAGATCTTTCTTCCAAGCCCCTTAGATGCCTCAAATCTTAGAGGTCTCAAACTGAAAGCATCTTTTTTTTTTATTCTTTTCCCGCCTCTTTTCTGACTCTTTGTAATCTACTCAGTCATCTGGTTTCCCCATCCTAGTAAATAACATCTAGGAAGTAGCCATGAACTGCTCAAACACTTCAACCTGCATTTCAACTGTCCCCCACATCCTGCACTTCAACCCTCCTCCAGGTCACCAAGCCAGTCACACACCAAAATTTGTATTATCTACCTTCTTATAATTTTCCGTATCTTATTACCATAATTAACCATCTACCTATAATTTTGAAGTACTCCTTTCTAGTTTTGCCCCATCTCCCCATGTTCATCTATCTTTACATCACTGGAAGGGTCACCTTTCTAAAATATATTTGTAATGATGTAACTCATCTGCATATTGAGCGGATACCCATTACCTGAAGGGTTAAGTTCACATTCTAGCGTGACACATATCTTACATGGTTTGGTCCCATTTTTTGTCTCTTCAACTCATTTGCTCTGACTGTGTTCCAGTTTTACCACATCACTTTGGCATCCCTCAGTTGCCACGTTGTTTCATGCCTTATTATTTTGCACATGCTGTTGTACCTAGAGTCTTTGTATCCTGACTCTGCACTTTGCCTGTCCTTCCAAATACGGCCCCAGTATGGCGGCATTTTCTCTGCTTTTCAGGTAAAACTCATTGTTCTCTCCTTTGTACTTTTATGCATTTTATTGACTTAAATTGTAGAACTGGTGAATTATACTTTTCTGTTCTTTTTTTGTTTTCACATATCTCTACCATTTCTTGAATATAGGCCAGAACCTGTCTTCCATGTATATTTTCTGCTTCTCCCAGGATTGTGCCTATGATTTGATAGATATAGTGTATGTTTTTTCTTGTTGTTCTCTTTTGTCTTACTGATAAATTGTGTGAGTGAATAAACACATTTTTTTCCTGAAGTTTTTTTTTGTTGTTGTTGCTTTTGTTTATTGTTTGTAATAGGAGGAAGCAACAAAGACAGTAACTGGACAACAAGAAAATGATATTGGCATTATTGAACAAGCTCCAGAAGATCAAACAAGTAATGACAATTTTATTTTTATACCAAAATAATAGAAGTGGTACATTAGTGAATATCTCTGAAAATCTTTCTATGCTTAAGTGCTATTATTTACAAAAGAATTTTATAGACCAAAATACAATGGCTATTTAAAAAAATATTTTCTGATATCTTTCTTCATGCTATCAATTCTTTTTACTGAACCTGCTTCAATTCTGAAATTCTATTTTTGCTGTTAGTTTTGTTTTTGAAATACTCATAAATGGCAATAGATTTGTATATGGTATTACAATTTACAGTAATAAATGTTCTCATATATGTGTCTGTGAATAACATTTTGTAGATAAGATACCCACATCAGAATCAAGACAAAAAGAATATACAGAATCTTCAGATTCTGAGGTATGTGTATTGTTGTTGTTGTTGCTTTTTTAAAACTTAAGTAATGAGTAATCTTAAAACATAAAAAGATGATTTGACTTTATACTCTTACCTCTGCATGTGTCCGTAAGGTGGGTGATCATGAGGTCAGGAGATTGAGACCATCCTGGCTAACATGGTGAAACTGTCTCTACTAAAAACATAAAAAAATTAGCCGGGTTTGGTGGTGCGTGCCTGTAGTCTCAGCTACTCGGGAGGCTGAGGCAGGAGAATGGTGTGAACTCAGCAGGTGGAGCTTGAAGTGAGCCAAGATTGCACCACTGCACTCCAGCCTGGGTGACAGAGTGAGAATCCATCTCAAAGAAAAGCAAAAAAAAAAAAAAGAGAGAGAGAAAGCATTTATTTTCTGACATTTATCAGAACATACTTTATAATCATGTGCCAAGTAGATAATAGCTGCATAGTGCAATTCTGCTAATTTGCAGGATTAATTTTGAAGCCAATGTAGAATAGTGCAAAAGAAAATAAGACTTAGAAGGCACTAGGAATCTATTTGAGTTCTGAAGTTGAGTTTGTCTAAAAACTAAATAATTTCTCTGTGTTCATTTATGGGCAAATACATAATTCTGGGTATATCTAGATGTACAAAGGCTCTAATTGGATTCAGAGACAAAGAGTTTAAAGTGTAGTCTTAGTCTTGCTCAACTTGGAACTTAAAACGATAATGCCTGGGACTTGAAAGACTCCATCTCAAAAACAAAACAAAACAAAACAAAAAAAAACAAAAACAACAACAAAAAAACACTTATAAGTCATTATAAATTTTTCTTAAAAACAAAACAGAGAATGTTTGGTTAGAGAAAATTGAAGAACTTTATAATTAGCACGGGTATGGGAGTGGCAGTGGAATTCTATGGTCAGAGTAGATCTGTCTGAGACTGCCATTTAATCTCCATCTCAAAGATGAAGACTAGGCCATATGAAAGTTTAGGAGCAAAACATTCGGAACAGAGAGAACAGTGGAACATATTTGTTCATCATTTTGTTCTTAACAACCTAGAACGACTAGGAAGTAGAAAGTGGGGTAACCACCACCATCATCATCATCCTCATTATTCTAAGGTGAAGAAAAATCTGCAAATACGTGTCTGGCACATGTTAGAGGTTTCATGAATGCATGCTTTTATTTTTCTCTTTTTATGAAGGCTTGCTCTACTTTTTTGAAGTTATGTCTTAAGAATGAATTGCACACTTTAATGATTGTTTGCTTTCATTTAAAAATAACAAAAATATATTTTCCTTATGAATCTTTTATTCAAGCAGTTCTTTATCAGCAAAAAACTTGTAAAATTTATTCTTATTATCTTAAGTCTTTGTTTTCCTAAGTGAAACAGCTTTTACAGAATTCTATTCCTACTCTGCATGACATACTCTGAAAATTCTCTTCATGCCGTGCATAATTTTTAACAAAAAAATCTGTAATAATGCATATGTCAAATGTGTAATTGTGTTGTATTTTGTTTGAAATGCCCTGTTATTTTTTGCAAGGACTACAGTGTAAGGCAGATACTTTGAATTTAATTCCTTTTGAAATATGCACACGATTGAATTTTTTTGGGAATATGATTTATTTTCTTTGCTCAGTAACCCAGTCAGTAGTCACATGAAGATAAAAGATAAGCATGATATACAGAGCGTATTTGAGGTTTTCTCTTGAATGTTTTGGTTTTCCATATGTGAACAGCCTTAAATCTAATTACCTTTAGAGTAAAAAATTTTGTTTTAAAAAAGATTTTAAATGAAAAATATGATGCTTGTTATTATTATTTTTAAATTGAAATTATTTATTGAGGCAGGCTATGGTGTCTCACACCTGTAATCCCAGTATTTTGGTAGGGCAAGGTGGGTGGATCACTTAAAGTCAGGTGTTTGAGACCAGCCTAGCCAACATGGTGAAATCCTGTCTCTATTAAAAATATAAAAATTTAGCCAGGTGTGGTGGCTAATGCCTGTCATCCCAGCTATTCATGACGGTGAGGCAGAAGAATCACTTGGTCTTGGGAGCCGGAAGTTGCAGTGAGCCTAGATCATACCACTGGGCAACCCTGTGACGCTTTGTCTCAGAAAAAACAAAACAAAAAAAATAGTAAAAAAAAGAAATTATTTATTAATATTATCTTTAACAGATTATCTCTGTGAGTGACACACAGAATTATGTGTGTTTAACTGAGGCTACATATCAAAAAGAAATAAAGACAATAAATGGCAAAATAGAAGGTAAGAACCATTTTTTATTTAAAACATCATTTGACCAATTATTTGTCTAAAAGCATGAGGACTGATATACTCTGACAGCCAAAGAAAATTATGTTTTAAACGCGTAGCATGGAAGGACAAAAGGAGTGAAAGTTACATGTCTTCTCAGGTGTTAGCAACAGATTATATTGAGAGTGCCAAAAAAAGAGCTGAATTATTAGTTTAAATTCAATATACCTGAAGAAAGGAGTAAAAGAGGGAATGAAGACCAAGGAAGACAGGGAGTACATGAGGGAACAAGAAGCAGGTTTATATAATGGAGAATGGTAAAATAAAATAATTCTTTAGAGAAAGATAGAGCATGATTAGAAAGCTGGGAAGAATAAAAAGTGACCTTCCATTACCAAAAGTTGCCAGGGAATTACAGCAAACATGTTGTCACTCCTGTCTTTCTCACTGGTGGGAAGGCATTAGGGATGGAAGCAACTGACCATAGAAAGTTGTGTTTTATCTGCAATAGGTGAATATAAGCATATTGGCACAGCCATGCGTGTATACAATTTGTCATATACACTCAGTATAGACCAGAAGTTTTCACACTTTATAAAATCAGCTGAATACCTTTTTAACAGTGCACATTGTGATTCAGCAGACTTGGGATTCTGGCATTTTAAATAAGTTCTCAGGTGATGCCGTTGCTGGTGGTCCTTGGACCTCACTCTTAAGTAGCAAGAGAATAGCCTTTCCTTTGGAAAAATCTGGAAGAAGAGCAATTGGATAGAAGATCAAGACATAACAGGGTCAAGGAAAAGCATTATATTGCTTTTATTTCTGCATCTGTTTCTGGTCAGAGGGGAAAAAGAGGTAAAGAAATAATAATTACAGGTGTCAGATACTAATCCTAATCAAAGAGAAAGAAAGTGTTGGGAAAATTGATTTTAAAAGATGTTGAATGGGAAAAATGAAGACCACAGATGTGGACATTATTTTGGCTAAGGAAGAGGGATTGTGAGGCAGGAAATGGGGCAAGAAAGAAGATAGCCAGGCAGCTTTGGAGTTTCTGAATAGGAAATTTGAGTGAATTCACTTCAGATGCATTTACAATATTTGCACTCCAGATTAGATTTTGGGTACTCCAGAGACTACCGGAAGTGGAGGATTACTAGAATTGGAGTAAACTATGGTGACTTTTTAGTTTTCTCTATTACTATCAGCATAAAAGGTATATATTTTGTTGATATTAGCTATTCAAATGAGAAATATTTGAATCTAAGAGCATTGGCTTTATTTTTAATGAAGCAAATTGTTTTGGTAACATTGTTGTTCTATAAAAATCCATTAGACACTTAATAAAGCAGACTAATTTTTAGAAACAAAAAAATACTGAATTTACTACCTGAATTCTAAATTTTTTTTTAAATAAGTATTTTCCTGATTTAAAAATATAAAATATTATTTGTATGTAATAAGTATGTTGCCATAAATTTTCGAATAAACATGCCAATATTGAAAGCTCATTACACAAACTTTTAAATGAATTTTGTATATATTTTTTACATGAGTGAATCAAGAAAATTTCTGAGGATAAACTAGAGGATACAGAAATGTAGGCATATGATTACACCACATGGATATGGAAAACAATGAATATTTTATTTAGTATTATCCCCTAAGTAAATATCCAAGCTGATCAATTTGTAACACGTTCAGTGATGAGATGTCAGTTCTGCATTCAGCTGAACTCTCATCAAAACGGTGTACCGTCTCAATTGTAGGACAAATTAAAGAACATGATGAATGTAATGATATAAATTATTCTAATGTATTTCATTAAACATATGGTGTAGGATTCTATGTTCAGCTTTGACATTTATTTTTTCAGGGTCACGGTTTGCTCCTCTGATCAAAGATCATTTATGCTTTCATCACTCAGCATATACATATTAATATCAACACATTTTGCATGCAAAACACATTCTCACTTTTGAAATCTTAAGTGCATGTTTGATGAACCGTAGATTCCTAGTTTCTTCAGTGTATTTCTGTCATGTGAGTGTCCTAAAGAAACAAACAAAAGAAAATCTCCTAAACCTAAAGGAATCATTCTCAAAGCTGAGCAAGAGGACTCAGTTAGATACTATCACTGGGTTCATTTGTGGTTGGTTTTGTTATATTTACCTATGACTGATAACAAATCTCTTTTGCTTTAGAGTGTACTGAAAAGCCTTCTGACTTTGAGGTATTGAGTTTTATAATTTTATCTTGAATTATTTATTAACTATGTATTTTGTGAAGTATACATTCGTTATTAATCATTTTTCTTCTAAACCCATTTAGCCTGCTGTTGAAATGCAAAACTCTGTTCCAAATAAAGCTTTAGAAAGGAGGAATAAACAAACATTGAGAGCAGGTAATTTTACAGTTCAACTATATTAAAATGAATATTTCAATAGTTGACATATTAATAGTCTCATCTCCCCAATGTTTATTTTTCAAATATTATGGAAATATTTGAGTTAATAATGTCCATAGTGGTATCCACGTTTGAAAAACTGATTATTTACAAGAACATGAATTTTAATTAGTTTTTTTAAAAATTAGCTTTAATTTTAGGTGTTTCTATTTTTATGTTCTGATACTGTAATGTTTTGTATTGGGAATGTCTGTATGACTTAAAGATTCAAGAAGATGAATTTTTAAACTCTAATATTTTTCCTGTTCAAAACTTGATTCAAATTCTACCCTTTACTGCAGAGAAAGCTTCACTTTTTGACATGCCAATTGTGTTTTAACATTGGTTACCTCATGTGGATGTAGTCATTTGAAGCATCCTAAGGAAATCAGTTATTCTGATTTAGCTTACTCTGTGCGTGTGTATGTGTGTGTGTGTGTGGTGTGCATGTTTGTGCCTGTGTGCATGTGTATGTGTGTTTGTGTGTGGTATCCCTAGTTTTTAAAAATGGGAGAAGTAATCATTTCTTTATAATTATATTTGTAAAACTGTGATTCTGAAGCATTTGGCTTTAGTGTCTTTTCATTGTTTAGAGGTAAACAATTGTCTAAACTAGTTTTTAAAAAATTATTCCTATACATGCTTAAACATTATACAACATATGTACACAGTCATAGATAATACGTAGAATTTGTTTTTAACTTCTAATATGTAAATAATTGTACATTGTGTGTAATTTTCTGTAACATTCTTTATTTTATCAGCATTATATTGTAAGATCCATCCATAATAGATGGAACTAGCTCTGGTTTTGTTTTTATTGCATTCTTTATATAAATTCCGTTATATAACTGCACCAGAACTAAAGTTTGTTTACGCAAAAAATAAAAGCAAATGCAAATTTCAGTCTTATTTAAGTTGGTTTTATCTACTGATTTTTGATATATTAGAAATTAAAATTAAAGAATTTCAAGTATAACCATGCACAATCATCTATTTTAATAAAAATGAAAAGTGTGACCTATGAACCATTACAGCTATGCTGTTGTAACACATTATTTCCCCGAAACAGTGCAGTATACACTTCTAAAAATGAGATTGAAAATAGTCGATAACGGCTGGGCGCGGTGGCTCAAGCCTGTAATCCCGGCACTTTGGGAGGCCGAGGTGGGCGGATCACAAGGTCAGGAGATCGAGACCGCAGTGAAACCCCGTCTCTACTAAAAAAAATACAAAAAATTAGCCGGGCGCGGTGGCGGGCGCCTATAGTCCCAGCTACTCAGGAGGCTGAGGCAGGAGAATGGCGGGAACCCGGGAGGCAGAGCTTGCAGTGAGCCGAGATCGCGCCACTGCACTCCAGCCTGGGCAACAGCGTGAGACTCCGTCTCAAAAAAAAAAAAAAGAAAAAAAAAAAAAGAAAATAGTCGATAACAAAAGTATGATTTGAGTTTTGGATTCTCTATGTGAAATTTGAACTTTAGGGATGCTCATCTCACAACTTAAAAGCACATTTGAAAACCAAATATATAGTTCATGCATGTCAAATTATAAATGTACCCTTAATATTAAAATGATATTTAAAGCTTCAGTTGTGCGTGTTTGCTTTTCTCTTTGAACTATGTTAAAGAGTTAATATTTGAAAAATTTGTTTACAAAGAAAACGGAACATTATTTCTGTTTTTTGTTTGTTTTCTGTCTTATGGCTCCGTGATTTTCATATTCTATTATATGACTGTACCACAATTAATTAAACGGTTTTATGCTGATAAAATACATAAAAATAAAAACAAATTCAGATTTTGATAAGCCTTTTAAGTTGGCTTTATATTTTATTTTTAATATATTAAAAATTAAAAGTATAGTATTTAAGATATAAGCATGCATAATCATATATATTCCGATGGCAATTAGAACTATGAGTTAAAAATTATTAGAGCTATGGTGTTACAACACAGTTTGTCTCTGAAACATTCCAGTATACACTTCTAAATAAACGCAAATGATCATGGTCAACAGCAAAAGTATGATTTGACCTCTTGGATTCCCTGGAGGAAACTTGAACTCCAGGGATATTCTGATCAGAATTTAAGACCAGTTTTAAAAATCAGACTTTTAGTTCATGAATGTCAAATAATCAGTTGACCCGTAATGATGAAATCATCCTTAAAGTTTTTGTTAGGCATGTTTGCTTTTTTCTTCAACCTGTCTTAAATAGTTCAAATTTGAAAATTTTGTTTATAAAGAAAACTGGATATATATGTGTGTGTGTGTGTGTGTCTCATGACTCTCAGTACTCCTTGGATCTTGTGTAGATCGTGATTTAATTCTATTAAATGTGGAAACAGTAGTTTACTAATGTGTAGACATTGATTTAATTCTTTTTTAGGGAAAAATTAGGTTACTTAAAGCAATTATTTTTATATAGATTTCTAATATTCTCTAAGGCATCACAAGTTGATTCTGAAGATATTGAATTAAGGAAAGACTGTCTCAAAATAACTAAAGGAGTTTTAAAATTTAATGTATATGCAATAAAAGCTTTTTAAGCTTATTTATTTATTACACATACACAAAATATACTGTCATACATGTTGAAACTTAAAATTGTTAGACATAAAGTTTGTTAACATAAAAAAATTTATATTTCTCAAGAGTCTTATTTATTGATAATTTCATTTGAATAACAGATTGCTGAGTCAATCAAACTAAGTAATGCTAAAAAATAGAAAAAAAGATAACATATAATTAAAGTTATCTCATTAAATTTCAAGCATAGGACATACTGTGTTTCTGGGAAGAAGAACACATTAGTGCCTTTTTGAAGAAATAATTTATACAAGTTAGCCAAATTTCTATTTTTTTCTATTCTAATGAATACAATATTTTAGTTTGCAATTCTGTTAGGTTGACCATAAAAGTTGTGGGAATAATCTGAAAAAAGTATGTAGATGTTGAATAAGAAACACCACAGATTCATGAAAAAAATAGATTTGTATACTCTTTTAAAATATATCATAGTAAATATTCTCATTAATGTATCTGTGATTAATATTTGATAGATAATATGTTGACATTAAAATCAGGAAAAGAAACATATGCAGAATCACGTTGGAGTTCTAAGGTATTGTGTAATTTTGTTTTTATTATTATTTAATATAAATATTGAGTGATGTTGAAACTTGAAAGTAGAGACTTTGACTTTATTGTTTTACCTCTGCATATTGCCCTTCAGTAATTTCTGATATTTTTCAGAAAATACTAAGCAGTTATTATTTGCTAAGTAGATTACTGCTTCATAGTGCAATTTCACGTATTTTCAGGATTAAGTTTAAGAAGGTAGTGTAGTATAGTGTGAAAATACATCTTAGAATTCTAGGAATTTATTTGGGTTCTGAATCTACAGTTGTCTAAAAACTGAAGAATTTCAGTTCAGGGGTCCACCTGTGAGCAAATTTATGATTCTCTGGTATATCTGGATTCAGAAGAAAAAGGTAAAATAGTTTTGTGTATCTTGGAACTTGAAAGGATAATGCCTGGTGCTTGAAAGTATTGCTATATTTGGATTGCACAGTGCAGATCTTAAGGAATATTTTGGGCAAAGGAAAAGCAAGAAAAATAGGAAACCTGAGAAACTACAGTAAAAACAATTTGGTTGAGTAGTGTTTTAAAGAGTGAACATTATTTTCACAAATAGAACTATTTGAGTTATTTTGTGGCAGCCATGCTTTCAACCACATAAATATCTGTATTCTGAGATCACAGCTGTGCAAAGAGCTGGAAAGGGCCCCACTAGTTGTTAGAAGTAGCTGCTTTATGGCAGTAACAATCATGAGTAGAAGTCAAAAAACCAGTCAGTATTCTGGTTCTGTTACTTACTAGTTATGTAACCTTGGAGAAAATTATTTAATGTATTCAAATGTCAGTGGCCTTGTTCATTGAATTAGTGCTAATATCTACCTCTTCGATATGTTTAATTGAGCAATGTTGTAATAAAAGTGAAAATATTTTGCAAACTGAAAAATGTGTATACAAATGTAAGATAATGATGACAGTGGTATTCAGTGGCTTAATAAATATCAAGGGTACTTTTTCTAAACATGAAGGCAGTATTGTCAGAAAAATAATGGGGGAATACAACAGACATGTGGATTTCTAGTTTAGTGTATGGGTATGTTAAGTATCAGCAGGCTACTAATACTATTTTCTAAACTTGCGAAGAATTTAGCAAATTAGACCTCTCTGATGAGATTTTAAATGCTTTGACTATTAATAATGTGCTTCCTAAATAGCATAAGTGTGCTAAGCAGTGAGACCTGAATACACAGGATGAGGACTTATGTCAAAGTGGTAGGAATAGAAAAGCAAGTTAACAACACTTATAAGTAAATATAAGTGATCTCTATATAAAGACAGATAGTGTTAGGTTAGATAAAATTGAAGAAGTTTACACTTAGAATGGGAATGGGAGTGGCAGTCAAATTCTGTAGTCAGAGATTTCTTTGAGACTGTCAGTCAAGCTCCCATAACAAGCATGAGAGGTAGGATGACATGTATATACCCAAAGGATTATAAATCATGCTGCTATAAAGACACATGAACACGTATGTTTATTGCGGCACTATTCACAATAGCAAAGACTTGGAATCAACCCAAATGTCCATCAGTGACAGACTGGATTAAGAAAATGTGGCACATATACACCATGGAATACTATGCAGCCATATAAAAGGATGAGTTCATGTCCTTTGTAGGGACATGGATGCAGCTGGAAACCATCGTTCTCAGCAAACAATTGCAAGAACAGAAAACCAAACACCTCATGTTCTCACTCATAGGTGGGAATTGAACAATCAGATTACTTGGACTCTGGAAGGGGAACATCACACACTGGGGCCTATTATGGGTAGGGGGTAGGGAATGGGGGGAGGGATGGCATTGGGAGTTGTACCTGATGTAAATGATGAGTTGATGGGTGCTGACGAGTTGATGGGTACAGCACACCAACATGGCACAAGTATACATATGTAACAAACCTGCACATTGTGCACATGTACCCTAGAACTTAAAGTATAATAAAAAAAAGAAAAAAAAAAAAGGAGAAATCTCCAAAAAAACAAACAAACAAACAAACAAACAAACAAAAAGAATGTCTAGGTGAAAGACATTTGGAGCAGAAAAAAAGCAGATCACATTTCTTTATAATTTTTCTCTTAACATTCTGGAAAGACTAGGAAGCGGAAAGTGGGGTAAACATTATCATCATCATTTTCATTATTGTAAGGTGTAAAAAAGTTTGCAAATGTGTTCCTGGCACATAATAAATGCTTTATGAATAAATGTTATGTTTTTATGAAGGACTTGCTATAGTTTTCTGAAATTATGTTTTAATTGAGATTGAGTTGCATATTTTATATGATATTGGTTTCTTTTCATTTAAACTTAATAGAATGTTTTTCTTCTTTTAAATTTATTCATGCATTTCTTCTGTTATCAAAAAATTTCTCAAAAATTTTTGATTATTTCAAATTCTTGTCTACCTAAATAAAGAAGATTTTACAATATTCTATCTCATACTCTGAAGGTTTTCTTTCCTTAAAGTGTCTTATTTTAACCCTAAAAATTTATAATTATGAATATTTTAAATGTTTAATGTTGTCAATGTTATATAGCAAGAAGCAGGTGATTGTCTTTTGTTTTAAATGACCTCTCTTTTTTCTTGAGGACTACAAAGTAGAGTTAGATATTTTGAATGTAATTTCTTGTTGAAATATGCACATGAGTAAATACTTTTTCTGTGGATATGTTTTTATTTTTGGGTTTTCATGCTTAGTAACTGTTTCAATAGCTAAATGAAAATGAAAATAAGCTTGATTTGGAGAGCATATGTGAAGTCCTTTATATAAATGTTTTGGTTTTCAATAGGTTTCTATTCTTAAACCAAATTGCCTTTAAAGTAGGAAACTGAGTATGTTTTGAAATATGTTAGGAAATCTTGATGTCACTCATTATTATTATTTTTATTATTTTAAAATTGCAATTCATTATTGATAGAACTTCAAACAGAGTGTTTCGGAAAGTGCTGCACAGAATTACACGTGTTTACCTGAGGCTACATATCAAGAAGAAGTCAAGAATATAAATGGAAAACTAAAGGGTAAGAATCACTTTTTATTTAGAAGTCATTTGACAGTATGTTTATCTAAAAATTTGAGGACTGTTATACTGTAATAGCCTCAGAACATTACGCACTAAATGTGTAGTATAAAAAAAGCGAATTAAAATGGTAATAAGTTACATATCTTGTCAGGTGTCAGCAACAGAGTATATAGTGAGTGCCGAAAAAGGAACTGAATTATTACTTTACATTCCAGATATTCTAAAACCTGAGATATCTCAGGAAATAAGAGGAAAGATGTAAAAGAGGGAATAAAGAATGAGGAAGACAGAAAGTACAGGGAGGAAATGAGGGAAAAAGAAGCAGGTGTATACAATGGAGGTTCATAAGATAAAATAACTCTTTAGATAGAGGAAGAGTATGGTTAGAAAGGTGGGAAGAATATATAGTAAGCTTTCAGTACAAAAACTAGTAAAAGAATTACAGCAAAAATGTTCCACCCAAGCTAAAAACCATGGCACAAGAAGTACGTGATACATGCACAAGCTTCAGTAGCTGATTCGATCAAGTGGAAGAAAGGGTATCCGTGATTGAAGATCAAATGAATGAAATGAAGTGAGAAGAGAAGTTTAAAGAAAAAAGAGTAAAAAGAAACAAACAAAGCCTCAAGAAATATGGGACTATGTGAAAAGACCAAATCAACGTTTGATTGGTGTACCTGAAATTGACAGGGAGAATGGAACCAAGTTGGAAAACACTCTGCAGGATATTATCGAGGAGAACTTCCCCAACCTAGAAAGACAGGCCAACATTCAAATTGAGGAAATACAGAGAACACCACAAAGATACTCCTCGAGAAGAGCAACCCCAAGACACATAATTGTCAGATCCACCAAGATTGCAAAGAAGGAAAAAATGTTAAAGGTAGCTAGAGAGAAAGGTCAGGTTACCCACAAAGGGAAGCCCATTAGACTAACAGCAGAGCTCTCAGAAGAAACTCTACAAGCCAGAAGAGAGTGGGGGCCAATATTCAACATTCTTAAAGAAAAGAATTTTCAACCCGAAATTTCATATCCAGCTAAACTAAGCTTCATAAGTGAAGGAGAAATAAAATCCTTTACAAACAAACAAATGCTGAGAGGTTTTGTCACCACCAGTCCTGCCTTACAAGAGCTCCTGAAGGACACACTAAACATGGAAATGAAAAACAGGTACCAGCCACTGCAAAAACATGCCAAATTACAAAGACCCTCGATGCTAGGAAGAAACTGCATCAACTAACAAGCAAAATAACCAGCTAACATCATAATGACAGGATCAAATTCACACATAACAATATTAACCTTAAATGCTCCAATTAAAAGACACAGACTGGCAAATTGATAAAGAGTCAAGACCCATCAGTGTGATGTATTCAGGAGACACATCTCATGTGCAGAGATACGCATAGGCTCAAAATAAAGGGATGCAGAAAGATCTACCAAGCAAATGGAAAACAAAAAGAAAGCAGGGATTGCAATCCTAGTCTCTGACACAACAGACTTTAAACCAACGAAGATCAAAAGAGACAAAGAAGGCCATTACATAATGGTAAAGGGATCAATTCAACAAGAAGACCTAACTATCCTAAATATATATGCACCCAATACAGGAGCACCCAGATTCATAAGGCAAGTCAATAGAGACCTACAAAGAGACTTAGACTCCCACAAAATAATGATGGGAGACTTTAACACCCCGGTGTCAATATTAGACAGATCAACGAGACAGAAGGTTAAAAAGGATATCCAGGACTTGAACTCGGCTCTGCACCAAGCAGACCCAATAGACATCTACAGAACTCTCCACCCCAAATCAGCAGAATATACATTCTTCTCAGTACCACATCACACTTATTCCAAAATTGACCATATAGTTGGAAGTAAAGCACTCCTCAGCAAATATACAAGAACAGAAATCACAACAAACTGTCTCTCAGATCACAGTGCAATCAAAGTAGAACTCAGGATTAAGAAACTCACTCAAAATCACACAACTACGTGGAAACTGAACAACCTGCCCCTGAGTGACTACTGGGTACATAACAAAATGTAGGCAGAAATAAAGATGTTGTTTGAAACCAATGAGAACAAAGACACAACATATCAGAATCTCTGGGCCACATTTAAGCAATGTGTAGAGGGAAATTTATAGCACTAAATGCCCATAAGAGAAAGCAGGAAAGACCTAAAATTGACACCCTAACATCACAATTTAATGAACTAGAGAAGCAAGAGCAAACAAATTCAAAAGGTAGCAGAAGGTAAGAAATAACTAAGAACAGAGTAGAACTGAAGGAGATAGAGATACAAAAAACCCGATAACAGACAAACAGAGAGTCAAATCATGAGTGAACTCCCATTCACAATTGCTTCAAAGAGAATAAAATGCCTAGGAATCCAACTTACAAGGGATGTGAAGGACCTCTTCAAGGAGAACTACAAACCACTGCTCAACAGAAAAAAGGGGACACAAACAAATGGAACAACATTCCATGCTCATGGATAGGAAGAATCAATATCATGAAAATGACCATACTGCCCAAGGAAAATTTTAGATTCTATGCCATCCCCATCAAGCTACCAATGACTTTCTTCACAGAATTGGAAAAAAGTACTTTAAAGTTCATATGGAACCAAAAAAGAGCCCTCATTGCCAAGACAATCCTAAGCCAAAAGAACAAAGCTGGAGGCATCACGCTACCTGACTTCAAACTATACTACAAGGCTATAGTAACCAAAACAGCATGGTCTTGGTACCAAAACAGAGATATAGACCAAGGGAAAGGAACAGAGCTCTCAGAAATAACACCACAAATCTACAACCATCTGATTTTTGATGAACCAGACAAAAACAAGAAATGGGGAAGGATTCCCTGTTTAATAAATTGTTCTGGGAAAACTGGCTAGCTATATGTAGAAAGCTGAAACTACATCCCTTCCTTACACCTTATACAAAAATTATTTTGAGATGGATTAAAGACTTAAATGTTAGACCTAAAACTATAAAAACCCCAGAAGAAAACCTAGGCAATACCATTCAGGACAGAGGCATGGGCAAAGACTTCATGACTAAAACACCAAAAGCAATGGCAACAAAAGCCAAAATGGACAAATGTGATCTAATTAAAGAGCTTCTGCACAGCAAAAGAAGCTTCCATCAGAGTGAACAGGAAACATACAGAATGGGAGAAAATTTTTGCAATCTACCTATCTGACAAAGTGCTACTATCTGGAATCTACAAATAACTTTAATAAGTTTACAAGAAAAAATCAAACAACCCCATCAAAAAGTGGACAAAAGATGTGAACAGACAGTTCTCAAAAGAAGACATTTATGCAGCCAACAGACACATGAAAAATGCTCATCATCACTGGCCATCAGAGAAATGCAAATCAAAATCACAGTGAGATACCTTCTCACACCAGTTAGAATGGTAATCATTAAAAAGTCAGGAAACAACAGGTGCTGGAGAGGATATGGAGAAACAGGAACACTTTTACACTGTTGGTGGGAGTGTCAATTAGTTCAACCATTGTGGAAAACAGTGTGGTGATTTCTCAAGGATCTAGGACTAGAAATACCATTTGACCCAGCAATCCCATTACTGGTTATATATCCAAAGGATTATAAATCTTACTACTATAAAGACACATGCACATGTATGTTTATTGGGGCACTATTCACAATAGCAAAGACTTGGAACCAACCCAAATGTCCATCAATGATAGACTGAATTAAGAAAATGTGGCACATATACATCATAGAATACTATGCAACCATATAAAAAGGATGAGTTCATGTCCTTTGTAGGGACATGGATGAAGCTGGAAACCATCATTATGAGCAAACTATCACAAGGACAGAAAACCAAACACTGCATATTCTCACCCATAAGTGGGAATTGAAATATGAGAACACTTGGATACAGGGTGGGGAACATCACACTACAGGGCCTGTCATGGGGTGGAGGGAGCGGAGAGGGATAGCATTAATAAAAATACATAATGTAAATGATGAGTTAATGGGTGCACCACACCAACATGGCACATGTATACATATGTAACACATCTGCATGTTGTGCACATGTACCCTAGAACTTAAAGTATAATAATAATAAAAAAAAATTTCCATCTTTACTTACTCGCTTGTGGAAGACATTAGGGATGGAATTACCTGACTGTGCGAAGCTATGTTTCATCTATTATTGGTGAATATAAGCATATATGGGCAGCCACACATGTATATATTTTTTCAGTATGGTCCAGAAGTTTTCATACTTTAATAAATGAGCTACAGATCTTGTTAACAATGCACATTCTGATTCAATAGACTTGAGGTTGTGCAATTTTAATAAATTCTCAGGTGATGCTGATGCTGGTGGTTCTTGGACCATGCACTGAGTAGCAAAGGTATAGAGTTTTCATTGAAGTAATTTGGAAGAAGAGCAATTGGATAGAATGTCAAGACATAACAGAGTCAAGGGCAAGCATTATTTTGATTTTGTTTCTCAGTATGTTTTTAGTCAGAAGCGAAGAAAGAGGTTAAAAAACAACAACAGAATTTATAGATGCCCAATATTACTTCCGAACAAGAGAAAGAAAGTGGTAGGAAAATTTATTTTTAAAAGTGTTGAAGGGAAAGAATCAAAACTACAGATCTGGAGATTATTTTTGCTAAAGAATAGCAATTGTGAGGCATGAAGGGGGAGGGGAGGAGAAGCTAAGTAGGTAATTTTGAAGTTTCTGAGAAGGAAACTTGAGTGAACTCATTTCAGATGCATTTGGAATGTCTGCACTCCAGAAGGTTAGATTATGTGTGCTCTGGACAGTATTGGAAGAAGCAGGGATTACTAGATTTGGCGTCTACCACAGTGACTCATTACTCTTTTCTATTACTTTCAGGATTCATAGAGACATGTTTTGTTGATATTATTTATTTAAGTGAGATAAATTTGAATATGAATCCATTGACTTTTTTAGTAAAATTGCTGCTCCATAATAATCTGTTAGATGACTGGGCCCGGTGGCTCATGCCTGTAATCCCAGCACTTTGGGAAGCTGAGGTGGGCCGATCACTTGGGGTCAGCAGTTCGAGACCAGCCTGGCCAACATGGTGAAACCCCGTCTCTACTAAAAATACAAAAAAAAAAAAAAAAATTAGCTGGGTGTGGTAGCACACGCCTGTAATCCCAGCTACTCAAAAGGCTAAGGCAGGAGAATCGCTTGAACCCAGGGGGCGGAGGTTGCAGTGAACCGAGGTCACTCCACTGCATTCCACTCTGGGTGACAGAGTGAGACTCCATCTCAAAAAAAATAAAAATAAAAAAATAAAAATTTGTTAGAGACTAACATGGTAAATCAGTCTAATTTTAGAAACAAAAACTAAATTTATTACTTGAATACTAAAACTGATTTTTAAATAAATATTCTGATTTCAAAATAAAAATGGTTATAACTAATTAATATTTAGTAATCAAGTTTTTGAATAAATATTTCAATACTGAAAGTTTTTTATACATTATTTTCTTTATGAGTTTTATATGCCGTCTTATATGAAGGGATGAAAAAACATTCAGATGGATAAATGACAGGTTGCAAAAATGTAGGCATAAAATTACACCACATGTGTATGGAAAAAAATGAATATTTTTATTTACTATTATTCTCTAATATACATCCATGCTCATGAATTCATTACACTTTCGTTAATGAGACATCAGTTTTACATTCAGCTAAACTCTTATTGTAACTGTGTACCTTCTCAATTATAAGATAAATTAAAGAGTATGATGAATGTTTATAATTTAATGATATAAGTGATTCTGAAGTGTATCTTGTAGTTCAGAAGCTCTCATAATTTATAACTAGTATATGTTAGCCATGTGTGAGATTCATAGATGCCATGTGATAAACGAGCTCTAGATGATGAAATGGTTTGTAAAATTTTCCTTGTGTGTTTTTTTGCTTTTTTTTCTTTTTCACATAAAAATTTTAAACTCAATGTTTTTGTTTATAAAGAAAATAGTTACAAATTTACTTTTTGTCACCTGGGACTGCACATTTTTGATATAGTTTGAACCTAGACTTTTTTTAAACTTGTGAAAAATTAGGTCACTTATGACTATTATTTTTATATAAATTTCTGATATATTTATCCAAAATTTCCCAAGTACTTTCTTAATACATTGGCGCATTAGAGACTATATCATTATAATTTTTTTAAAAAATATATTCAATAAAATGTTTTAAAGTCCATGTCTGTATCATTCATTGACACAATAGTTTCATTAATCTTTAAACTTTAAATGACTAGACATAAATTTCATTGATATAAAAGTATACATATCTTTGAATAATCTTATTGATGAATAATTTATCCTGGAAAATGAACTAGTCATAAAGCTTGCTGAGTCAATCAAAGAAAGTAACAGTAAAATATTAATTCCTGAAAGAAAATGAGGGTTGATATTTAACTAAACTTACCTGGGTAAATGGCAACTATCAGACATAGTGTGTTTTTTGCGGGGAGAGGAATACAGGAGACTGCTTTTTTGAAGAAAAAAAATCATACAAGCTTTTTATAAGTCTTACGTCAGGGTTTTGATAAGGAAGCAGAGCCATTCATGACCACTCAGGACATAGAACTGATGCTGCGTTTTCTCTTTCCTCTGGGAGCCTCTTTGCAATTCACTAAGAGCTTTTCCTGAGACCCTTGTCTTGACTGGTGCTTGTCCTCCTCATTAGGGTATCCAAACATCAGGCTAGTTTTGTCAGTCCAGTCCAGCTTGTCAGTGTACTTTTGTTCAGCTTCATCTTTCTTTCTGGAGCTGAGTACAGAATTCAGGGCACTGGGCATTACACAGACCTGTCGATAACCTGAGGGAACAAAGAGTTCTTACCAGTAAGACAATGACAAAGCATATTCTTACGCGCTTCTGCCACAGTATATTCTAACCTGCGGTCACCATTTGTTGGCTGGGAGGTTGCACTGCACACCCCGTTACAAAATTTGCTGACTCAAGTGCGGATAGGGAAATGATACAGGCTTCTTGAGACCTCCACTTTCTCATTTCTGCAGCAAATCAAGGGCTTTCTCACATGCCCAGTATGCTGCCATGAGAACTAGCATTTGGGAAAACCACCATACTAAGTTTACATATAACCAAAAGAATCATACAGAGGCTGACTCCCCTGGCAGCACTCAGAAACAAATTGCATTCCTCAGTATATGTTAAAGTCACACCCTCCAGGGTGACAACATGTCTCAAGCAAGTGAAAGTAAACTTAAATAGAAGAAGTGGCTCTGTTTTCAGATTAGAAAGATGAGCCAAAAGTTCGGAAAGCTGAAAAAACACAGGGTATCAACACACAACTTTGCTCCTCAACCCTTTGGCAACCACTAATCTTTTTACTCTATCCATAATTTTGGTTTCTGGATAATGTCATTTGTGGAAATATGCATTTAAGTCTTTTCATACTTGATAGTTCATCTCTTTTTAGTCCTTAGTAATATTCCATTGTATGACTATAGCACAGTTTATACACTCATCTTTCTAAGGTTATCATTGTTACTTCACAAATTGGTTGAATTTTTGCATGCATGTTCATAAGGCAGTTCTCTTGTTTGTAACAATATCATCTGGTTTTGATTTAGAGTAATGCTAGCATTATACACTGAATTGAAATGTACTCTGTATTAAGCTATTTGTGCATTGCTATAGATAAATACAGGAGATTGGGTAATTTATGAGGAAATAGGTTTCATTGGCTCACAGTTCTACAGGTTGTACAGGAAGCATAACATGGGGCTCTGCTTCTGGGGAGGCCTGTGGAAGCTTACAATTATGGTGGAACCTGAAGAAGAACTTGCACATCATATGGCTGGAGCAGGAGCAAGAGAGAGAGGTGGGAGGTGCCATGCACATTTAAATGACCAATTTTCATGAGAATCACTATTATGAGTACAGCACCAAAGGCATGGTACTAAATTGTGAGAAATCTTTCCTCATGATGCATTCACCTCTCACGAAGCTTTACTTCCAACATTGGGGATTACATTTCAATGGGAGGTTTTGGTGGGGACACACATCCAAACTATATCATAATTTTTAATTTTAGGGGTAGAGTTTGTTTAAAATTATATCTCTTTTTTTTTTCTAAAATATTTGGTAGAACTCACCAGTGTAGGAATCTTGGCCTGGACTTTTCACTCTAGGAAGATTTTTAACTATAGCTTAATCTTTTATATATTTCGGGCAATGCAGGCTATCTATTTTTTCTTCAGATATTGTATTTTTTTGACTACTGCCTAGATTTTATTTTCCTGTTGTTGACATCATTTATATTTTGGCAAAAGAGAGTTTGATCTTTTCCATAAATATTTCCTCTGAACCTTTGCCAGAATCAATATCCTGTCATTCCTAGTTAAAAAGATTTTCTTATATTATACTTTAAGTTCTAGGTTACCTGTGCAGAATGTGCAGGTTTGTTACATATGTATACACATTCCATGGTAGTTTGCTGTACTCATCAAACCATTATCTACATTAGGTATTTCTCCTAATGCTACCCCTCCCCTAGCCCCTCACCCCCCAACAGGCCCTGGTGTGTGATGTTCCCCTCTCTGTGTCCATATGTTCTCATTGTTCAACTTCCACTTATGAGTGAGAATAAGTGGTGTTTGGTTTTCTGTTCTTGTGTTAGTTTGCTGAGAATGATGGTTTCTAGCTTCATACATGTCCCTGCAAAGGACATGAATTCATATTCTGTTTTATGGCTGTATAGTGTTTTGTGGTCTATATGTGCCATATTTTCTTTATCCAGTCTATCATTGATGGACATTTGGGTTGGTTCCAAGTCTTTGCTATTGTGAATAGTGCCCCAATAAACATACGTGTGCATTTGTCTTTATAGTAGAATGATTTATAATCCTTTGGATATATAACCAGTAATGGGATTGCTGGGTCAAATGGTATTTCTAGTCCTAGATCCTTGAGGAATCGCCACACTGTCTTCCACAATGGTTGAACTAATTTTCACTCCCACCAACAGTGTAAAAGTGTTCCTATTTCTCCATATCCTCTCCAGCATCTGTTGTTTCCTGACTTTTTAATGATCACCATTCAACTGGCGTGAGATGGCATCTCATTGTGGTTTTGATTTGCATTTTTATGATGACCAGTGATAATGAGCATTTTTTCATGTGTCTCTTGGCTGCACGAATGTCTTCTTTTGAGAAGTATCTGTTCATATCCTTTGCACACTTTTTGATGGGGTTGTTTCTTTTTTTCTCATAAATTTGTTCAAGTTCTTGTAGATTCTGGATATTAGCCCTGTGTCAGATGGATAGATTGCAAAAATTTTCTCCCATTCTGTAGGTTGCTTGTTCATTTTGATGCTAGTTTCTTTTGCTGTGCCGAAGCTCTCTAGGTTAATTTAGTCCCATTTGTCAATGTTGGCTTTTGTTGCCATTGCTTTTAGTGTTTTAGTCATGAAGTCTTTGCCCATGCCTATGTCCTGAATGGTATTGCCTAGGTTGTCTTCTAGGCTTTTTATGGTTTTAGATCTTATGTTTTAGTCTTTAATGTGTCTTGAGTTAATTTTTGTATAAGGTGTAAGGAAGGGGTCGAGTTTCAGTTTTCTGCATATGACCAACCAGCTTTCTCAACACCATTTATTAAATAGGGAATTCTTTCCCCATTGCTTTTTTTCAGGTTTGTCAAATATCAGATGGTAATTTTCACATTTCAATGAATTTGTCAATCTTTTCTAAGTTGTCATGTTTATTCACATAAATTTTATATTATTACCTTGTATTTTTAAGTATCTGTAGAATCTGAAATAATGTCACATTAACTCATTTTCAAAGTCGGTAATTTGTAGCTTTTTCTTTTCAAGAGCTAGTTTGGCTAGGTAGACTTTTGCTTTTATTGATCCTCTCAAAGTGTTTGGTATTGTTCAAGTTTTCTATCATTTTTGTGTTTTATTAGTTCCATCTCTGATGTTTTAGTTCTCTTTGCCTATTATTTTAAAAATCTATAGTTGGGAGCTTATCAGCAACATAAATTGAATTCTCACAATTTTGGAAGCTGCACACTTCAAGATCAAGGTCTCATCGGATTTGATGCCTGAAGAGGTACCACTTCATGATTCATCGATACATTCTTTTCCCCTGTGTCCTCACATGGCAGAAAGGCTAAAGAGGCTTGCTGGGGTTATTTCTATCAGAGCTTAAATCCATTTATGAAGGGTTGGCCCTCGTGACCTAATTACATCCAAAAACTCCTATCTCTATGATTTGATTTTAGCGTATGAAAATTGCAAGGAGAAAAACATTTAAACCAATACAGATATTTATCATTTCCTGTCTTCTGCTTCCACTGAGTTTACTTTCTTCTTCTTCTTCTTTTTTTAGTTTCTTAAGGTAAAAGTCAAAATTATTTATTTGAGAGTCTTCTAATATAGACATTCGTACCGAAAATTTTTATTTAAGTGCTGTTGTAGATGCATTTTGCAATATCTAATGTGTTGCGTTTTCATTTGAAGTTAGTTCAAAATACTTTCTAATTTTCCTTTTTATTATTTTTTGAACCGACCCAGGGTTATTTGGATGTATGTTACTTAATTTGCAATGGTTGAGTTGTTCCAGGTACATTTTTATTATTGATTTTTAATTTGATTGCTTTGGGGTCAGGTAACGTGTTTTGTATGACTTAAAACCTTCTTGATCCTTTTATTAAGATATGATCTAGAATATAGTCTTTGAGTACTTCAAAAGAATGGTGTTGTCTATCATATTCTTACTGATTTTCTGCCTCCTTATTCTACCACTTGAGTAAGGGGTTTAGAAATTTTAGACTATACTTGGGCATTTGTCCATTTCTTTTGCAGTTCTATTTTTGTATCATGTATTTTGAAGCATTTATGTTATTATGTACAGAAATATTTAGGACTGTTATGTTTTCTTGATTAAGTGAACTCTTTGTCACTATAAAATGAGTTTGTTTATTGCTGGTAATAGTTTTGCTATGAAATGTACTTTGGTATTAATACAACCACTCTTCCTCAACCTTCTTTTGTCAAGTGGTAGTGTGGTATATCTTGTTTCATCCTTAACCAATTTTTGTCTTTATATTTAAAGTTTATTTATTATAGGCATTATACAGATAGATCTTACTTTTCTATCCATTCTAACAATCTGCCTTTGAACAGTGGTTTTTAGACTAGTTTAATTTATTATGTAATTATTGATATGATAAAAGTTGTCTGTCATCATGCTGTTTGATTTCTATTAGTCCCAGATCTTCTTTGTTTTGCTTTTGTTCTTTATCTGCTTCCTTCAGACTAGTTTAGTAATTTTTATGATTTAGTTTTATATGTATATATATATATATATAGAGGTATAACTTTTTTAGTTATTGGTCTAGTTTTATATTTCTTTATGATTTAGTCATATCTTTTTGTGGTATAAGTTTATTTGGTTATTAGGTATAACTTTGCTTTGCTGTCTTAGTGGTTTTTTAGGATTTGTAGTGTATGGATTTACCTCATCACAACCCACCTTCAAGTAATATTATATCATATCATAGATGGTATAAGAAATTACAATTGTATATTTTCATTTCTTCACTTCCAGCCAGATTCCAGCCTGGATCTGTGGGATTGTAGCTTTCATTAAGTTTAGAATATGTTTAACCAATTTTTCCTCAAATGTTTTATTCTGTTTCTCCTCCTATCTGTTTGGGGACTTATATATTACCTGCTGGGAGTTTGCTTGTAGTTCTCTAGTGTCTGAAATTTGTGAATCTTTTCTTTCGTGATGGCAAATCAATCTATGCTCATATCTACTCAGTGTAGCTTTCATCTCTGGCATTGTAACTTGTATCTATACAAGTGCAATTTAGTTTTTGAAAGTATCTTCTATTGCTCTACTTATCTTATTGATTTTTATTGTAAAATAGAGTTGAGTTACTTATAAACAACTTGATCCTTTTCATTTTTGCTTTTTATAGTATGAGCTAACTCCCCACACCTGAGGAAAGGCCTTTCTGACTATTCATTTTCCTGTGAAGTCTGAGTCTTCCAGGTAAATCTATAAAAATAGATACTCTTCTTGCCACTATGTGAGCACCAGGTGTGATTTTCTCTAAATTTACAAGTCCCCCGCTCCGACCCAGCTTGGTCTTTTTTTTAATTTTATTTTTAAAATTTTTTTTTTATTATCATACTTTAAGTTTTAGGGTACATGTGCATAACGTGCAGGTTTGTTACATATGTGTACTTGTGCCATGTTGGCGTGCTGCACTCATCAACTCGTCAGCACCCATCAACTCATCGTTTACATCAGGTATAACTCCCAATGCAATCCCTCCCCCGTCACCACTCCCCATGATAGGCCCCAGTGTATGATGTTCCCCTTCCTGAGTCCAAGTGATCTCATTGTTCAGTTCCCACCTATGAGTGAGAACATGTGGTGTTTGGTTTTCTGTTCTTGTGAGAGTTTGCTGAGAATGACAGCTTGGTCTTAGGTAGTTTTCTGGCTCACATGCAATCTTTATTATTTTGCTAAATACTGGGAGGGGGTTTCCAGGGGTTTCTTGCTGTTGCTTCTATATCTCTCTCCTCCTTAGTGCTTTGTTCTGTAATGTCTCTCTGCTTTGGTTTTACCAGACTCTAAGCTTCATCACTGTAACCAAGAGAGTCTGGTAGGTTCCACTTCAGTTTTTTTTTCCTGTGTTATGTCTTGGAATCTCTGTCAAGGCAGGAAGCTGAAACATTCATAAGGTTTGTTTCCCTTTTTTTTTTCTGTTTTTCAGGGATTTTCGTCTTCTTTGCCTAATGTTCAGTGTCTAAAAAAAATGTTTAATGCATTTCGTGTGTTTTATTTTTAGTTATTTCAGCTAAGAAGAAAAATCAATACCCGTTGTTCTCTCTTGGCTGGAGACAGACTACTCTAGAGCTTCAGCACATGACATACACTGGATAAAATGCTTTTCTTCCCCCTTTGCTCAGCTGCTTCCTTTCCAATCTTCTTTCCACAGTGTAACCGTACATTCCTCAGGGGAATTTTCCACGGGCCTAGTATATATCTTATTCTTAGCAATCTGTTTTCTTAAAGTATCTATCTGAATTTATAATTGCCACTTTTCTGGGGCTTTGCTTTTCAGTATATTTTAAGCGAAACAAGAGGAGAGGTTTTTTTTTGTTTTGTTTTGTTTTTTTCTGTTTAATCTGCAGAGCTTAGTATAATGCCTTCCACATGGTAGCCAATCAATATATATTTGTTCGGTGTTGCAGGAAGTCAGGGACCCCAAACAGAGGGACCAGCTGAAGCCAAGGCAGAAGAACATAAATTGTGAAGATTTCATGGACATTTATTAGTTCCCCAAATTAATACTTTTATAATTTCTTATGCCTGTCTTTACTGCAGTCTCTGAACATAAATTGTGAAGATTTCATGGACACTTATCACTTCCTCAATCAATACCCTTGTGATTTCCTATGCCTGTCTTTACTTTGATCTCTTAATCCCATCATCTTCATAAGCTGAGGAGGATGTATGTCGCCTCAGGACCCTGTGATGATTGCATTAACTGCACAAATTGTTTGCAGAGCATGTGTGTTTGAACAATATGAAATCTGGGCACCTTGAAAAAAGAACAGGATAACAGCAATATTCAGGGAACAAGGAAGATAACCTTAAACTGTGACTGCTGCAGAGCCGGGCAGAAGAGAGCCATATTTCTCTTCTTTCAAAAGCAAATAGGAGACCTATCACTGAATTCTTTTTCTCAGCAAGGAACAACCCTGAGAAAGAGAATGCGTCCCTGAGGGGAGGCCTCTAAAATGGCCACTTTGTGGGCGGCTGTCTTTTATGGTCATAGAGAAAGGGATGAAATAAGTCCTGGTCTCCCATAGCGCTCCCAGGCTTATTAGGACAAGGGAATTCCCACCTAATAAATTTTGGTCAGACCAATTGTCTCCTCTCAAATGCTGTCTCCTGATAAGATATTATCAATGACAATGTGTACCCGAAACTTCATTAGCAATTTTAATTTCAGCCTGTCCTGTGATCTCACTCTGCCTCCATTTGCTTTGTGATATTTTATTACCTTGTGAAGCATGTGATCTTTGTGACCCACACCCTATTTGTACACTCCCTTTTGAAAATCGCTAAGAAGAACTTGCTGGTTTTACGGCTCAGGGAGCATCACGGAACCTGCTGACATGTGATGCCTCCCCCAGACACCCAGCTTTAAAATTTCTCTCTTTGTACTCTTTCCCTTTATTTCTCAGACCAACTGACACTTAGGGAAATAGAAAAGAACCCATGTGAATTATCAGGGGTGAGTTTCCCTCAGTAGTTCAGTGTATAAGTGATTGTTAACATATGCAGCCCTTTATATCCCAAAAGTACTAATATATTTTATTTCTATCTCCTCCTTGAGACAGATTCAACTAGCCTATCAAAAAGCTTGGATGCAGTTCCTTCTTGTAAAAGAGCAAGGGAACTTAAAAAAGATCACTGTGAAAAACTTACAGCAAAAATTGAACGAATGAAAAATAAGTTTTGTGTACTAAAAAAGGAACTATCAGAAACAAAAGAAATAAACTCACAGTTAGAGAATCAAACAGTTAAATGGGAACAAGAGCTCTGCAGTGTGAGGTATGACATCCTAGTTTTAAATGAATATTTCAACTATTTATACTAAAATTATGTAGGATACTTTTTGTAATAGCTGACTTACCTTCTGAGGTTTAACTGGAGAAAAAAATCTCTGTCTTGTAGAGTGTCAAATTCTTTTAAATAATACAAGTTCTTAAATGTGAATATTTCTGCTGATAATTAAATGCATATTTATTTAAATCACAATTTTAATGGCTATATAGAAGGCCATTATTTGGAAATCCTTACTTAACTTACTTAACAAATTAATTTTTTTGATTTTTAAATTTCTGTATTATAAGTGATGCAAGGCATAACTGCATGCAAATATTTTTCTACCTTTCTAATTATTGACTTGGAATAAATTCTTCAATATAAAAATATTTGGCTAAATTATAAGAAGTTTTTAAGAAGTTATTTGTTCGTTGCTTCTAAATTATTCTCAAGAAAATTTATATTCATTTACAGCTCAACAAACAGAGTGTGAAATGGCCCTTCTTTTCTCCCCCAAAATCAACTTCTTTTAATTATACACGTTTAATGTGCATGGAATGTAGAGAAAATACAGAATAATTTCTTAGTTTATTCAACATCTCTTGCTCTCCTACATAAATAAAATTAATTCAGAGTTCTATGTTAAATGCATATTATTTTTATTCTTTAAGTATTATATTCTGTCTTGTGATAAAAGAGATTTAAAATTTGTTGATAAAATATATAATAATCAACAAGATACATTTAAAGCGTTACTCAAAAAAGAAGCAAAAGATATATGGGATAACAGATATTAGACTATTTAACCTAATCTGAGATTTTAATATTAAAATTATTTTTAGGGATACTTGCCATATTTTATAAGTATGAATATTTATGTCTAATAAATCAGTAAATTGTTCATAAAAACTAACCAGTTAACTTTAATCAGTCACTTTAATCAGTTAACTCTAAATGATCTGTCCTCATTGAGGAGTAATTTTGACTGTGTAAGATTTTTAAAAAGTAATTTTCAACTTATGAATTTGCTGGATAGCTTCCAGTATTCTTTTCCATAACAGTCATTGCTAGTTACAGAAACAGTCGTTAATAGTATGAGAAACTTTCTAACTAGAAGATGTTCTTTCCTCACTATTTTTCAAGCATGTATGTCATTTGGAAGAGGTTCGAGTAATAAATACCTGAGAACTAGAAAGAAAAAAAAATTCAAGAATATAGGAATTTTATTGGAATAATAAACCAATGTAGTAATAAATGTATCTCACAGTGAATTCTATTTTCTAACAAAATGAATTTTAAGATAAGTATGTTTAATGGCAGATTGACTTCAAACCAAGAAGAAGAGAAGAGAAGAAACGCCAATATATTAAATGAAAAAATTAGGAAAGAATTAGGAAGAATTGAAGAGCAACATAGGAAAGAGTTAGAAGTGAAACAAGAACTTGAACAGGCTCTCAGAATACAAGATATGGAAGTGAAGAGTGTAAGAAGTAATTTGAGTCAGGTAAATCAATCTCTGATAAAAATTTTATATTTCTAACTTTATTTCCCTCTGATTTAGTATGAATTATTCAGGTCTAAATCAGACAAAAATGTTATCTTAAAATTATCACTTTTGTAGCTACGGTTATTTGTTATAAATTATGACATCCATGTAGTATCTTATTTCAGTACAAATAGCTTTTGAAAACAATGATTATCCCTACCATATACTTAGTGATAATTTATTAGTACGTAGTTTTTTCCTAGCAACATAGTTAACATTTAATACTGACTCAAACATTATGAAGAGGAAGCAAAAGTTATTGTCATAGTAAACAAGCGCATGGTTTTCTATGTAGGGCTCTCTAGATTTTATCATCTTTCTTTTGTTTTTGAAATTGAAGACTTCTTTTATATTTACATATTTACCCAGTAGAATTAACTGAGATTTGGTGGAGAGGTCCTGGATGTAGACTCATAAGACTGGGAGAAAATCCTACAACTTGTTTATATTTTTAATCTTTTCCTTTCAGAATTGTGATAACTAAAAGTGCTTGTTACAATGTCTCAATTTATCAAAAATTCATAAATATAATTCTTAAAATTAACTATATATTTTTAAAAAATAGAATATCTAGAGAATATTCTCAGGAAAAAGGACCTGAAAAAACTTTGGGAAATTTTATCTGTCTAAATATATGCAGCACTAAGGCTCTTAGTATGGGATCTTGTATAAGTTAGACATCAGAGTGTAAACCCAGTTTTTGTAGGCAGTCAAATTGATTAATATTTAATTTTATGCTGTTGAGTTTGTTGTAATTCAGGGAACATTTTTTTTTTTTCAATTCTGAGGCTCTTAAAAATTCTCTAGTCATTTATTTTGTACTTTCATGAATTCATTGTCTTCAAATAAATGTTTGAACTTTGGGGAATTTATGCTCTATAGCATTTGAAGTTTTGATTCAATGGTTCTTCAACTGATACCTACTTATAAAAACTCTTTCATTGTATAAATGTACAAGTTATTCTTTAGTTTCAGAGGAACTATGTTATGCCATTTTGACTGCTAGCTAAAAGTTTATTTTGTTTTATTTAGGTTTCTTACACTCATGAAAATGAAAATTATCTCCTACATGAAAATCGCATGTTGAAAAAGGAAATTGCCATGCTAAAACTGGAAATAGCCAAACTAAAACACCAACACCAGGAAAAGGAAAATAAATACTTTAAGGACATTAAGATTTTAAAAGAAAAGAATGCTGAACTTCAAATGACTCTAAAACTGAAAGAGGAATCATTAACAAAAATGGCATCTCAATATAGCAGGCAGCTTAAAGTTCTGATGGCTGAGAACACAATGCTCACTTCTAAATTGAAGGAAAAACAAGACAAAGAAATACGGGAGAGAGAAATTGAATCATACCATCCTAGACTGGCTTCTGCTGTACAAGACCGTGATCAAATTGTGACATCAAGAAAAAGCCAAGGACTTGCTTTCCACATTGCAGGAGATGCTTCTCTGCAAGGCAAAATTAATGTTGATGTGAATAATACAATATATAACAATAAGGTGCTCCATCAACCACTTGCTGAAGCTCAAAGGAAATCCAAAAGCCTAAAAATTAATCTCAATTATGCAGGAGATGCTCTGAGGGAAAATACATTGGTTTCAGAACATGCACAAAGAGAGCGAGATGAAACACAGTATCAAATGAAGAAAGCTGAACACATGTATCAAAATGAACAAGATAATGTGAACATACACAATGAACAGCAGGAGTCTCTGGAGCAGAAATTATTTCAACTACAAAGCAAAAATCTGTGGCTTCGACAGCAATTAATTCATGCACATAAGAAAGCTGATAACAAAAGCAAGATAACAATTAATATTCAGCTTCTTAAGAGGAAATTGCAACATCATCCCCTAAAAGAGAAAAATGAGGAGATATTTAATTACATTAACCATTTAAAAGACTGTATATATAAATATGAAAAAGAGAAAGAAGAAAGAGAAGTAAGTATCAAAAAATATAAATACTTGTCAACCTTCCTGAAAGAAAATTTAAAGCATATTTGGCGTTGGTTAAATGCTGAATCTAGTAGAATATAAACAGATGATAAATATACTTACTATGTCAGCTTAGAAACATACCTCATCTCCACCAAATGAAAGTTAAAGCTGAGAGAGACCTTACACTTTGAGTAAAGACACTGTGTCACTGATGAAATTTTAAGTTTAAGATTTTTAATAGATGAACATTAATGACATTGGGTTTTACTGTTGAAATAAAGGTTTTAATGTCTCTTTGTCGCCACATTTTATGACCACATTGAAGCAGATAAATGGGAATGCTCATATCAGCAATTAGTATTTTGAAATTAAGATTCAGTTCAGCAATCTACTTTGACAATTAATTATAAATTTTCCAGAGGAACTGAAGTGTATTTGAAGTATATTTTGAAGTGTACATTTCTGCATCTTGTAATAATACTTTTTTTCAGTAGCTTTTTGTATATTTTAGTTGATATAATTTTATTTTCATTTATGTCAATTTGACTTAAATCTGAACATATTTGAATCTCAAATTATGTATTGTTATAACCTCTCAATTTTTTAAAGACATCTGCATTTTATTAAATAATACCTTAGGACAAATGTAGTGAATTTTACAATATCAAATTTGATTTAATCACCCCACTGGTATTTATAACTTATTTTGAATATTGTTACAAATAATTTGCTCATAATTTATATTTCAAAGCTCAAAGACTATCATGTCCCAGAGAAAGGTCATTGTAGCTATCTGTGATTCATTAGCTTTGCATTGGATCCCCATTTTACAATTCATGTGGGGTGGCAAGGTTCATGTATAGTACAAAATAAGCGAGTAGAGAAGAGAAACATAGCAGCTGAGGTCAGGAGAGATGTGGAGAGCAGGTTACCTAGGGTCTCTAAAGGCTTTAAAATAAAAATAGTTTTATTCTGAGATAGAAATCTATTGGAAAAATTTCAACAGGTGATTGAATATGTGAGGAACTTTGATGTTGATTTGTGCTTCTAATACAGAAGAAAGAAAGCATTCCACTGTGTAGAATTTGCCACCACTAGTCCTGCCCCAACTTTTTTTTTTTTTTTTTTTTTGAGACTTCAGTAGGTTGTGAAGCATTACCGATTCATTAGGGGACAAATGACTAGTGGGATGAATCTGGTGTCTAGTAAGAGACTACCAGTTTGGCAGGAAGATAACACCTTCTTTTGTCCTTGAGTGGATTCAGTAATAAGCAGCAATGTGTACAAATGAAGAAAATAAGCTGAATCAATATATTTGGGGATTCTTTTTTAAAAGTAAATATTGTTAATTTGATAAGATAATTTACAAAATCAATAACAAATATGTCTTGTCAGGTCATTGTGAAACAACTTCAAAAACGATTGGCTGATCTCAATAAACAGTGTGTGTCAGACCTCACTAGAACTTACACCAATTATCACATTAATCTCAAAGATGAGATATAGGATTTAATGAAGAAATGATTTCAAGTCAAAAGTCAAGTATGTATTAAATGTAACATGCCAACAGTGAATCTATAGCTGGTTAAATAATATAAATTGTTTTATGATATTAATTTCCATGGGAAGACTTCTTTTATATGTTCATTATAATTAGTTTTATTACAATTCTATTTATAATATGCTTATTTTAAAAACTGTGGCTATCATTCTGCAATGTTTTTCTTATAATTACATATTTTTTCATAATATTTACCCTTAAGAAGATTAAGAATTATACATTGTTTATCCCACAAGTTGAGAGACTATTCTTCAGATAAACAGTATTTTTCAGTGATTTATGTTGCCATGGTGAGGCAAGCCATATTTAATCAGAGAAGAATGTGTAATGGAATATTCCAGAAAATTATCTTATTTCTTAGCTCCACTTTTGTGAATGGATACCAAGGACATCATACTACTCTCCAAAATGCAAATGTTTAGGTTAATATACACAATATTTGAATAGCTAGGCAATTCTTTTATTTTTTCTTTTTAATTATATTGTATAAACATATACATATTTAGATCATGTGTAGTAGGCATATTCAAAATAGAAAATAAAGGAAATTATCTTGATACTGCCATTGGATGTTTAAAAAGGAAATTTATTGGGAAAAAAATTCACGTATCATACAGTTCACACATTTAAATTGTACAACTCAATGTCTCTTAATATATTCACAATGTTGTATAACCATCATCACAATCATTTTCAGAACATTTTCATCGCCCTAAAGAGAAACTTCGTATGTCTTAGTCATCACCACCACTCACTCCTGTGTTTCTCCACCTTCCCCAGTCCTAGGCAACCATCATCTAATTTTTGTCTTTATAGATTTTCCCGTTCTGAACATTTCATAGAAATGGAATCATACAATTTGTAGTGTTTAATGAGCAGCTTCTCTTACTTAGCGTAGTGTTTTTAAGGTTCATCTATTTTGTAGTACATATCAGTATTTCATTTTTATTTACTGTCCAATAATACTCTATTGCATGGCTACAGCAGCTATTCATTCATCAGTTGATAGATCTTTAGACTGCTTCTCCTTTTGGCTATTATGAATAATGCTGCTATAAGCATTCACTTACAAGTTATTGTGTGGACCTATGTTTTTATTTCTCTGCCACTGGATTTTATATTTACTTAATTGAGCCGGTTTCCTCATCTCTCTGCCTTCCTCATGCTTTTCCTCCATTTTCAGTTTTTGTTCATCTGTCCTCATTTATTCAGACTTGATGGACACATTTTCCATTTTCATGAAGCTTTCTCTGACTGTTCTGACTCTCATTGACCTTATGCTTCAGGATGTGTTTTCTAGTTGGTGCAGAACAATTTAACTTTCAGTTGTACATTACTTTATTTTTTCATGAGACATAATCATGTCTTATTATAAATTTACCTAAGCAGAGGATTATATCTGACATACATGCTACCTGTTATTGTATAAATTGAAAATATTCTATCTTACCAGTTGTTACAACACAATTAAATATATTATACTGATAATTTATTTTTTCAGACTTTGACATAATAAAGTTTTATTTGAAATATATTTCAATCAATAAATATAAAACAGAAATCACTCTAATAGAGGAGAATTGTTCTAGTCAATAATCAAATTTTTTCTGACTGTTGAGAAAAATTAAGTCTGCATTTTAAAAGTTTCAGATTTTGAAGCTTCAGATTTTAGAGTAGGGATTTTCAACACACAGTACAGGGTCTCCTCAGTTTGCAGTGGTGTTACATCTTGATAAATCCATTATAAGTTGACAATATTGAGAATGATAAACATAGAAAACACATAAACTTTATCTAGAGAAAAATGGTTAATAAAAAAAGAAAAATCAAAAAACCATAAAAGAATGCTTACAGAGAATGAACGTAGTTACCTTATCCTGAAGTTAGGTAAGAATCAGAAATGTTATGGGGACCAAATGAGAGCTTTCAAAAAATTATCTTTCTTAGATCTGAATGAGCAAACCTGGAGTATTGTGAACTGTTGATGACAATGCTCTGAGGGCATCTTTGGCACCAAAATATAAATATAACTACTTACTTTTTCACTTATTGTTAGCATTTAGTATTTTATGCATAAAAACTTTTTTACCAAATAAATTTTGGTAGTTTAAATTCCGTAAATGATACTAATGAAAGTATAAATCATTTTGGATTGTTTTAAAAAAGGTTATGTTTCAATCTGTCATTATGGAATAAAGTGTATAAACTGCATGTTATAAAATGGTTTACACATATATAACTCGTGAACTCAAGAGAAATAATATTTTTAGGAAAGAAGAGTGTCTCTAGATTTTTAATAATAATTTAACTTCTTTAAAAGACTGAATATAGAAAAGAGAAATTAAATGAATGTACTGTGACTTAATGCAATCTCTGGAGCATAATTTGGATTGGGAAATAAAGAAAATAAATGAATCAGGAAAAGAAATAACTGGGTAAGGTTTCAATATTTTAGAACTTTAAAAATATATATTAACTATAATTTCAACATATTTATTAAAACTGAGATATAAATTTGACCTAATCTGCATTTTTATAATTAAACAAATTATTCAATCTTAATGCTTTATCAGAGTCACAGCACAAACTGCAACTTTTTTTGAATACCTAAATATCACACTCTTATTCTTTAATGATTTTGAAAACAATAATGACAATGCCTTTGGCATATAATGTCAACTGCTCTCTTCATTATCTACTTTGAATTTTTATTTCTGAAGATATGTTTGTATTTGGTAATCTTCCTGGTGGTAGTGTGCATATCTGCTGTTCTTTAATATCTGAAAATCTGCCCTTGTTGTTTTTAAACATCATCAAAAATTATCTCGATTAACTTTTATTTCAGTCTCTTTGATTCTGTTTAGTTTTTAAATATATTATGGATATTTACTTATTTTCTACTGGTACCTCCCATGCGTATGTGAGTTATGTATATATATCACTAAACTTCTGCTGTTTTTGATACACACACACACAAACGTGTATATATACACATATATTATATATATGTTATAATAAAAATATGTATTACCTAAAAAAGAGTAAAATGAGTAATTGTGTTTCTGCCACCGAGATTAAAAATAGAATTTTCCACAGTGCCTTTGAAGCCCCCAACATGGCTGCTTTTCTATTTGCTGAGAACTTTAATTTGTTCTCTGATTCCAATTAATATTTTTCCTCATTATCTTTCTCTGCATGGTTTTGGATGCCTTTCCCTTTGTTAGCACTGTGCTAGCAAAGATCTTTAGATCTCTTCCTACAGCTGTCGTTAAGTCTTCACATGATCTCTCATTTCCTTTTCCCTCCTCAACTCGGACTGTTTTCTTTTCTTTCTATTCTACTTTGAATAATTTTTGTGATAATTTGTGTGTGTATATTCTTTTCTTCCTATAGACTGTGGTCAAAATGTATCAAAAATGTATTTTTGTGTCTTTTGCAAATATTCACATATAAATATGCTTTTCCCCTTTGATGCTGATCTCTGAGTGAAAACTCGTATTTAATAATAGGTTAGTATTTTATATTAACATATTAGGTTGGTACAAAAGTAATCGTGGTTCAAAAATCATGATTACTTTCCCCCAACCAAATACTAAAATAAATATTAATAGTTTATTTATAAAGACTCTATATATGGTTATAATATCAATCCTTTATCTGTCATATATGTTGTAAAATTTTCTTCATATTACTTACATAAAGTTAAATTTTGTTAGAATGTTTTCAAACTGTGTTACATTGAAACAAATGAGAGAGGGATAATTTATTGATTTGTTTCTTTGTAGGTTAGAACACATTTGTTTAAAAAAGAAAAGAAAAGAAAAGAAAAGAAATTGTTAAATATGTCTGAAACATTTTGATTTAGTCATTCTGTACATTCCTGCGGATATAAGGAGCTTTTAGGAATGACAGAAAAGAAGTTAAAGGAATGTGAAAATGGAAAGCTTAATTTCCATGGAGATTTTAAAACTGGTCTACTTGAAATGGATATTCAGATGAATAAGCTAACACATCAAGTACGTTTTGGGACCAAAAGAGGTACCCAAATACTTTGGGGAAATAAAAATCTGTCAGTGCTTTGAGACGTGAAAGAGATTTGTTTTTTAATTTTATGGACTTAGAAGAATACATGTTTAATGTATTCTTTTTCTATAAGATGGGTATACTGCTCATTCTGTGTCTTGAACCCTGGCCAATGATATAAAAGCAAGCAGTACACCATCCTATGACTTCAAGTCACTAGTATCAAATCGGTTTTCTTGGTAACAATTTTATTGAGGTATAATTAACATGCCATGCAATTCACTCTTTGAAAGTGCACAGTTCAGTGGCTTTTAGTATTTTCACAGAGTTATACAATCGTCAACACAGTCTATTCTAGAATATTTTTATCACTCTTAAAAGAAATTCTACATTTTTGTCACCCACCGGTTTCCCATTCCTTGCTCAGTTCTAGGGAACCACCGATCTACTTTGTTTGTATATATTTGCGTGTTCTGTACGCTTCATCTTGTTCACACACAGTATGTGGCGTGTTGTGACTGGATTCTTTCACTTAGCATAACATTTTCAGGGTCCTCTGTTGTAGCAAGTATCGGCACTTCATTTCTTCTTATTGCTGAGTATATTTCATTGTCTAGATATAACAAACATTTTATCTACCCACACATAAGTTGATAGATCTTTAGGTTGTTTCCATTTTGGGCTATTATTAATAATGCTGCCATGAACTTTTATGTATAAGTTTTTGTGTTTGCATATGTTTTCATGTCTCTTGGGTGCATACTGATGGGTGGAATTGAAGAGTCATATGGTATTCTATGTTTAACTTTATGCCCGTACATTTTCCAAAGCAGCTATACCATTTTTCATTAGCAGTATGAGGGTTCTAATTTCTCCACATTTTTACCAGGAATGATTCCATGCTAGTGGTGGGAAGTGGCACCCCTCCATGGTTTTGATTTGCATTCCCTAATGACTAATAATTTTAATCTTGTTTTAATGTGCATCTTAGCTATGTGTATGTCTTTTTTGGAGAAATGTATATTTCTTTCCTTTGCCCATTTTCTAATTGGGTCATCTTTTTCTTTCTGAATGGTAAGTGTTCTTTATATATCCTAGATACAAGTTTTCTAAGAGAAATACAGTTTTCAAATATTTTCTCCTACTCAGTGGCTCACCTTTTTACTTTACTGTTAGTATATTTTCAAGCACCACAGCTTTAAATTATAATGTTAATCCATATTTTGAGTTGTTATATCTAAGAAGCTACTGCCAAATGTAGTCACAAAGATTTATTCCTGTCTTTTCTTCAAAGAAACTTGTAGTTTTAGCTCTTAAATTTAGCTATTTTATTTTCAGATAAATTTTAAATACAGTATTTGCTGGGACGCCAACTTTATTCTTTTGCATATGGATATCCATTTGTCCCAGAACCATTTGTTGAAAATGCTATTCTTTTCTCATGTAGTAATTTTGTTATCCAGGTTGAAAATCAATTGACCATACATGTGCAGGTCTATTTTTGGATTCTAAATTCTAAAACATTGATCTCTCTATTCTTATGCCAGTACTACATCAACTTACATGACAACTCTTTTTCAATCATTTTGCATATTACCAGCTATATATTATCGTGCATAATAAAAGTTCAATATAGAGAAACATCTTTACTTTTTGTTTCTTGAAAGATTCCATGGCAAGCTTATTCCTTGCTGACTCCATGACATGATGGGAAGTCAAGCTTACAGAGACGAGAGTCCTTTCCTTTGTTTCTCTATTCGAACCTTTAGTCTCTCATTGAATGCCTCTCTCTTGAGTCCCATTTCCATCTAATCTTGGTCACATCATCTTCTTACAGTCTACTATTTCATGCATTAGGTTTTATTAACTCATTGTAATTTGCACAGTCATCTGTAGATGTTATCCATCCTGGGAGGAGAAGAGTCAGTCCAGGCTATAAGTTTTTCTCATTGGAAATGGAGCTAATTCATCATCTTGCAGTTCACAGGTAGATCCTCTTTTGACCTGGCACCTGATTCTTATGTATAACACCTGGGATGATCTTTTCTTGGTACAGTTCCTGCATTCTCAGAAATCACAATTCTCTGTAACTACTTCCCTCTGCTTAAATAGATCAAGATGCACAGGTATATTTTATAGCTTCATACATTTTTTTGGAATAAATATTTTATCCTATTCAAATAAAAAGTCTTGAAAGTTCAGCACTAAAAAATAGGTTATGTTCAGGCAATTTATAAGAGGCAACAGTGAAATTAGTTGTTTAAATTTCAAAATATCAAAGCTAATTTTTTTGTATGATATGAAGAAGGATTGTGGTACAACATAAAGATTAAATGGTCTTAACTTCTTCGTATAAACAAACGTGAAGTACAGTAAAGGGTAAATTGTATTTTATTTATTAACATTCAAAACCTACTACATTTATTTTACTTCTGAGATGATTAAAAATGATTCCATAATGTTCTCTTTATTTTCTCATTGAGGAAAGGAAAATGAATAATGAATGCCAGATTGATTACTTCATACTCTGCTGCTTAGCTTTCTTAAGATTTTACTTCTATGAAATCAGATAATGTCTGATTTTGATTGTTAAACCAAATATTTTTAGTTTTCTAGCTGTTGCACTTCAAAACTTGCCTCTTTGCTTCCCTGCCTTACTGATTTCCTAACTTGAGTGGAAATCCTAAAGAAGCACACTTGCCTAGTAATAAGAATTTTTAATTAAAAGGAATTTTAGGAAATCTTCCTCCTCAGTAGCTCTTATGTCTGTCTGTCTTCTACTTTTCTACTGCTTCTCATTAGCATAGTTTGACATGAAAAAATTAATTTCAACCTCTATTAGATCATACTTTAAAGGTGACTAGTTCCTACTGTGTAAGTTTTCTATTGTAATTTTTTAAATCAATTTTTATTTTTATTGTTTCCTAACAATCACCCACAATTTAGTGGGTTAAAACAACATTTGTTGCATTAACAAATCTGCCATTTGGGAGAAGCTTGGCCAGGACAGCTTGTCACTGTTCCTCTTATCTTTCCTGGGGACAGCTCAAAGACTGGGGAAGTACAATAATCTGAAGGTTTGCTCAGCTGTGTGTCTTGTTGTTAATGCTGGCCATTGCCTGGAACGTTGGCTGTGGCAGGTAGCCAGATCACCTACATTGGAGCTTCTAGGCATTCATAAATGGAACTTGCTTTGAATAAATGGAATATGGTAAGAGTTACACCATGAGATTTGCAGCATTAGCTTAGAAAAGGCTCTCTATCTCAAACTGCTTGCGCTTGTTACCCCCTTCCCCTGTTTTAAGTGAGGATGGTCAGGCCACATACTATTAATTAGCTGTAAGTCACTAAGTTTGGCCCGTATTATTATTTTTTTAATGAGATGAATCTTTTTATATTTTTAGTTGACATGTACATACATGTTTATGGGATATAAAGTAACAATGATATCTCCTCTATATATGTATACACTGTGTAATGCTCAAATCAGGATAACTAGTATATTCAATACCTCAAACATTTATTATTTGTTTCTGTTGGGAACATTTCCAATCCTCTCTTCTAGCTTTTTGAAAGCATACCATAAATTATAGCTAACTGTATTCACCCTACAATGCCACAGAACACCAGAACTCATCCTCCTATCTAGGTATTAGCTATTATCAATTTAGTAAATATTGCTGATAAGTATGTTAAGCTTCAGCTTCTCGTTCATGTATTTAAAATTGCTTTCTGAATCACTGACTTAAAACAAAAGGAAACAAATATACAATAATTATGAAGCTTATAATTACTTTAAAATGTACCATTTTGATTTGTTTTCTTTTTAATTTTAATTTTTGTGGGTACACAGTAGGTGTCTGTGTACATATATATACACATATATATGTATGGGTTACATGAGACATTTTAATACAGGCATGAGATGCATAATAATCACATTAGGGTAAATGGGGCATTTGTCACCTCAAGCTTTTATCCAATGTGTTACAAACAAATTATTTATACTCTTTTAGTTATTTTTAAATGTCCAATTAAATTGTTTGTTACTGTACTTTTAATTTGTTTAAACACAAGCAGAAACTCAAGGAAACCTATAGCACTTAAGAGAGCATGGTATTGTTTCAATAAATAAGATGGAGCTGATAGTTAAAGATCTGGAATCTGAACTCTCCAAAATGAAAACTGTAGAAGACTTTAATAAAACAGAATTAGAAAAATATAAGCACCTCTATTTAGAGGAATTAAAATTTAGGGATTTGTTGTCAAATGAACTAGTCAGTCAAAATATAATTATAGAAAATAAGCTCATTAATTTACCTCAAAAGATTAATTTTTAGTGAGACAGGGTCACAACATCAGTGGGAAGTGAAAGTTAACTAGATAATATAATTATGGAAACATGGTGTTAGTAAATGAACTGAGCTTCCAAATGTTTGTCCAGGAGAGTTTATGTCTCTTCCACATTTGTTGGTTTTATATGGCTTTTTTTCCCCTTCCGATTCACATCTAGTCAATCTGATCTATTAGTCTTTCAGCTAAGTATTTTTGAAGCATTTAATTCAGACAGTAGTATTGTCATTAAATGGCTTTTCAGCATGTCCCCAAATAGAAATACTAATAAGTTTAACTATTGTTTGGAGGATTAAAATTGAGACCAAAATGGTCAAGTACAATTACTACTACATTTCACTTTCTGCCAGTTGGCAAATTAACTTTCTTTGGTAGTGATCTTGGGAATTATCATTAGACAGCACCCTGAGAAAACACCCTGTATAGTTTTCTTATTCTTTATAAAAACATCCTTGTGAAATGGGGAATTACTAATACAGAGATTAAGGGATGTATAATTCACAAAATGGTTAAAAATAACACTTTTGTTAGCCTGAGGGTGTGTGTGGAAGACAGAAGGACAGGCCCCACCTCCGATGCCTTGGTCACAATGTTAGTAGCTGACTGCCTTTGAAGCTGTTTTAGTTCTTTTTGTCTCCCCTAGGAGTTGTTTGTGTGAATTACTTCTCAGTGTCAAATGCTTAATTGATCCCAAATAATGCGTGAAAATGTACAAGAAATGTTAAATCAAACGCCTGAAAATATATTTGAGGGATAATTTTTTTAAATCTTTAAACTGGTTTAATAAACACATATTTATAGCTTTTTTAGTTTTAGTTTCTTAATTGTATGTATTTAAGAAATACAACATGACGTTTTGATATATTTCTACATAGTGAATAGTCATGGCAGGCAAAAAAAACTTTTTGTTAGAAATTCTCCTAAAATATATATGTACTTTTTAAGAACAATTTAAAACCTATAATTACATACATTAGGCATGCTCTCACACGTCTTCATTGTTAAAGTACGGTTTAATGGGAAATGTTATTTATTCTTATAGAAGAGTTTTCTTTTTAAATACAAGTCCTTTTCTAATTATGTAGGATAAAATAAAATACTAAGCTTTTTCTTTTGCAATCTTCATAGAACTCATGAGAGACAAGCAGAGACCAGTAAGAAACTTCTTTTGGAGAAACAACAGACCAGATCTTTATTCACAACTCATGCTAGGAGGCCAGTCCCAGAATTACCTTGTGTTGCAAATCTTACCAATAGTTTGAGTCGACAGAATACTTATTTTAGAAGAAAAATTCATGATTTCTTCCTGAAGCCTACGACATAAAATAACAGTGCAAAGACCTACTTGTTCAAGGTTAGTTATATTATCTTTCTTCTTTTGGTTTTCAGATTTCTGATGCAATTCTTGTTTTTAAGTAGGTGAAATACTGAGTTAATTGACTCGTGTGTTAAATAATGGTCAACATTACCTGTGTTAACAAAGAAAGAAAACAGAAATTTTACTAAAAGTCCCTGGAGTTCTCATTTTTATGAAATACCTATTTGTTAACTTCATTCAATAAACTTAAGTAACACATTTTGAATTGCTTTAAAAACTGCATTTAAGTTACATTTTAGAAGTGAATATTATTCCCTAGTAACTAAATATATACTTTGAGATGTTTTGGCTTACTTTCTGATTGGTTTGAGTTTAACTGTTGTTCATAACACTTTTCATGTTTTCCTGTACCATCTCAAGTTTTGTGCCCCTAATCAGAAGTGAATGTTTGACATCCAAACAGTTAATCACATGTAGATGTTCATTATTTAAAGTAATCTAAAATAAATACATTTATGAAGTAAATAAACATGGAACACTTAAAGGATTAATTTTTGTTTTGTTTTTAAGTTAAAAGTCTTATAATTTTTTTACACAAGACTGGGTCTTTAATTGCCACCATACCTACATCACTTTTTTTCTCAGTTTTTGTAAACTCTCTGTTATTGCTGTGCAATTTTACAATAGCTTGAAAATAGCTAAATCATTCAACACTTTAAATTTTTAAAATGATGTTCACTTGTGCCTATCACTTGAATTACTGATGACTAATATGGCAATGATATTGAGTCTTTTAATGGCAACTACAACCACACATAAACCATTATCTTTCTACCCAGAATTCCATAAAGCTGTGCAGGGTTCCCATTTACCTTGATGATGTAGCAGACATCTTACAATCCAACTAGGTGATTTTATTCATAGTGAGAATCCATTTCTGAAGATCCCAAAATGATGCCAGCAATGACAACATATATAAATTAAAGAATTGATTATAGATAGATAGATAGATAGATAGATAGATAGATAGATAGATGATAGATAGATAGATACTCCATTTTTTGACTGGGGGAGAAATTTTAAAACTGTGTGCAGTCATCCTAGCTACTTAGGAGGCTGAGTAGGCAAAATAATCACTTGAACCCAAGATTTACAGGCTGTAGTGTATCATAATTACAGCTATAAATAGCCAATGCCCTCCAGCCTGGGCAACTTAGTGAGTCCCTGTTGAGAAAAAAAACAAAAACAAAATAAATTATTAAAAAACCCACAATTTTTTGAACTAAAATAAATAGGTAGCAACTAGTTTTCAGTGTGTATCACTGTCACTGAAATACCCATTTCAATCAATGCACATTGGCTTATAGTTTTGATGGTGATTTCACAGTCTCTTTAATGCAGAGAAAAGTAGTGTATGCTTATGTTAAATGAAATGTTTTTTCTTTACCTGGCTTCATATTCTAAAAAATTCTAGAGGAGCAAATCTAAACTTTCTCAGACAGCATTGCTGCTAAATAAAGGGGAACAATTAAACGATTGTTTTAATACATAAATTAGATGATCCTAGCTAGCTGAGTTTTTAATTATTTTGATAGCTTAGTTTTATTTTTCTGAAAAAAGAGTGATATGATCAGGGTATAAGTGCTTCAGGGTCATAAAACTGCACTTCTGGGTACAAAAAGAGGAAGAATGTTAAATACTACTGTGAAGTTTAATCATGATGCACATGTGAAATTTTCTTATCTTTTTTTTCCAGAATAATCAGCTCATGTATAATTTCATAAGATAATGAAAGCATGTATAAATACAAATGTAGTGCAAGCAAAGATTTTTGAGAAAATATTTTCTCTTAGTTTTTAGGGGGCAAAGTGCTATTTATTTTTAGTATTTCCAGATATGTTGAAAGACAGTTCATCTTAAACTTCATTAGTAGTTCCAAAGAGTGCAGGGTTCCTTTGTGGGCAATTGGTTTGCCAAATCATGTTTGACGTAATAATTCTATGAAGATTCAGTGACATGTTTTCATAACTTCTTTAGAATGAGCTGAAAAAGTTCTTATGTAATTGTTTACAAAACTCTTAGAGATACAGAAAGAAGGTGCCTACTAGAGTTGCTAAAATTTAATTATTTCTACTAGGAAAACATCTAATAATACTATGAGAGTTGGTACAGATTATCTAAAATAATACAAAAGGGAGGTTTTTGGAGGGAGCATTCCAAACAAGAAGATATTTAGACATTTTTGGCTATAATTCTAGAAAGTAAAATGTTAAAATATCTAAATCTAACATAAAATATGTTAAAATCGCATTGATACTGAATGTATTTATCTTCTTTATTAACAAGGCTGTGATATTTTGGAATATTGTTAATTTGAAGTTCTTTCTTATGCCGTTTTTTAAACTGTAGAGAAACTGATTATACCTCATTTTTGTTGCATGTGATGGAAGTTGTGCTAGATGTCAAAGCCAGTGTTCTCTATGTTGATCTCTTTTGCCAGTTCTTGCACCTGTCACCAACACATTAAGTTTAGCCTTACCACTTAACACTATGATAGCTATCATAGATAACTATGTATACTTTTTCCAAACATTTACTTTGTTTTTATTTAAATTCTGAGATGCTTTGTTCCATATATGGGAAGGAATTTTATAATTTTATTGGTTCTTTAAAAAATTATATTGTAAAATTCAAAAATTAAAATTAGCTTCAAAAATACATCAGTCATTGGATCCTTTTGCACATAGAATGTTTTTGTGATAACTGAAATCTTCACTTTATACCACATTAATGAAAGATAAGACTTAGCTGGTTTAAAGTTTTTTTTTAGGTTTGAAAGTTGTATAGTACCTGTGTGTCTAAGACAATGTATGGCACCCAGTAGTCACTTGGTACATGTTTTTTAAATGTTTGAGAGAGGAAGACTCGTTTCTACATTGATTGGATTTGGACTTCCAGTACATTACTGACTCAAAAAGTTTCTAATAATTTATTTAAGTAACTTTTCTATTTCTCAAATGTTCATTCAGTTTAGCAACTTCTTTTCTAAATGTAGTTATATAGATATGTCCAAGCTAAAACCATATTCCTAAGACTGTAGCTGTTTACATGGTGGAACATTGTGTTGCATGGTGGAACATTGTGTTGCATGGTGGAACATTGTGCCACATGGTGGAACTTTGTGTCACATGGTGGAACACTGTCATATCAGAATGTTGAGCTGCATATTTTCCACAGAATGTTGAGTTGCACTTTAAATATATGTGTGGATCTATGCTTAATCTATCAGGTCTTTGGTCAATGAAGTATTCCCCATTTTCTTTCTCTGTGGCACAGTGCATGTATTTAATACTCACAAACTAGCAAGTATAATTGCCTTCAGACATTATTGATATTTTGATCTTGAATTGCAGTGGTTTAAATGTGCAAACTTATTTGATTATACTACATGGGAGTGCATAATTACTGTCATAAAACTTGAGTGCTCCTTAAAATACAGAATGATATTACATTTTAATTTAAAAACATGGTTACTTGAAAATATATTAATTATGGAAAAGTATGTGTGTGATGTATATGTATTTATCAAATAGGTCTCAAAAAGACAATACAGCAATATTTTTAAACTTATAATATCAGGTACAATGTAACAGTAGCCTGTCACTAAGTTATTGTTGAAATAGTGAACATTGTATTTGTTGGGCTTTACTATTGTGATTGATTTCACTATATTTCTTTCTTTCTCTTTTTTTTTTTTTTTTTTTTTTTTTTGAGACAGAATCTTGCTCTGTCACCCAGGCTGGAGTGCAGTGGCGTGATCTTGGCTCACAGCAAGCTCCGCCTCCCAGGTTCACGCTATTCTCCTGCCTCAGCCTCCCAAGTGGCTGGGGCTACAGTCGCCTGCCACCACACCTGGCTAATTTTTTGTATTTTTAGTAGAGATGGGATTTCACCATGTTAGCCAGGATGGTCTCGATCTCCTGACCTCGTGATCCTCCCACCTCAGCCTCCCAAAGTGCTGGGATTACAGGCCACTGAGCCAGGCCTGATTTCACTATATTTCTTTATTTACAATCTTTATTCCAGCCCTTTCTCTTGTTAACATGGGGGGTTGTGTTGAAGAATATAAAGTTACAAAGTCAAGGAAGTAGGAAACATTTTTACAAGTGTTATGTAGCCATCTTGGTGGGGCTGTGGTGGGGTAGGCTGCAAATGACGCTCCTATTTTTTCTCTGAGTTCAGAACATAAGAATCAGATGGACAGACATCAACATACCAGCTTTATTGCTGACTTATGACAACTCATGGGAAGATGTGGCTCAGATGTGCAGCCACAGTGAGCTTCTGAACATTTCTTCTCAGACTAGGCTCTTACACACAGTTGCAAGTGGAAGAAAGAGATACTTGACACTGCCACAGGAGCAGGCAGCTTCCTGCAGAGATGACAGCCAATCCAAACTCATGTCACTGTAGGCAGACACACGTTTGCAAAGAGACTCAAAGCCAAACAAATACACTCAATGTGCTTTGCCCAAATTTACTCATTACATAAATCTTCCCTCCTCCCAAGAGGAAAGTAAAGACAGCATGAGCCCTCACATGGAAACTTGAAGCCAGGGAAATGAAGGCTCACCGATTATTTGTGCATGGGTTTAAGTTATCCTTGAAATTAAGTTCAGAATTTTCTTTGTATGTACCAATTAATGACAAGAGGTTAGATAGAAGTATGCTAGATGGTGAAGAGAAATCTGTTTTGTGTCTTCAATTTTGCTAAAAGTGACCCAGAACATGGATAATTCATTTATTAATTGATTTTGGTAAGTCAAATCCTATTTGGAGAAAATTAATAGTTTTCCTTTTTTTTTTTAATTTATTTATTATTATTATACTTTAAGTTGTAGGGTACATGTGCATAACATGCAGGTTTGTTACATATGTATACTTGTGCCATGTTGGTGTGCTGCACCCATCAACTCATCATTTACATCAGGTATAACTCCCAATGCAATCCCTCCCCCCTCCCCCCTCCCCATGATAGGCCCCTGTGTGTGATGTTCCCCTTCCTGAGTCCAAGTGATCTTATTGTTCAGTTCCCACCTATGAGTGAGAACATGTGGTGTTTGGTTTTCTGTTCTTGTGATAGTTTGCTAAGAATGATGGTTTCCAGCTGCATCCATGTCCCTACAAAGGACGCAAACTCATCCTTTTTGATGGCTGCATAGTATTCCATGGTGTATATGTGCCACATTTTCTTAATCCAATCTGTCACTGATGGACATTTGGGTTGATTCCAAGTCTTTGCTATTGTGAATAGTGTTGCAATAAACATACGTGTGCATGTGTCTTTATAGCAGCACAATTTATAATCCTTTGGGTATATACCCAGTAATGGGATGGCTGGGTCATATGGTACATCTAGTTCTAGATCCTTGAGGAATCGCCATACTGTTTTCCATAATGGTTGAACTAGTTTACAATCCCACCAACAGTGTAAAAGTGTTCCTATTTCTCCACATCCTCTCCAGCACCTGTTGTTTCCTGACTTTTTAATGATCGCCATTCTAACTGGTGTGAGATGGTATCTCATTGTGGTTTTGATTTGCATTTCTCTGATGGCCAGTGATGATGAGCATTTTTTCATGTGTCTGTTGGCTGTATGAATGTCTTCTTTTGAGAAATGTCTGTTCATATCCTTTGCCCACTTTTTGATGGGGTTGTTTGTTTTTTTCTTGTAAATTTGTTGGAGTTCTTTGTAGGTTCTGGATATTAGCCCTTTGTCAGATGAGTAGATTGCAAAAATTTTCTCCCATTCTGTAGGTTGCCTGTTCACTCTGATGGTAGTTTCTTTTGCTGTGCAGAAGCTCTTTAATTTAATGAGATCCCATTTGTCAATTTTGGCTTTTGCTGCCATTGCTTTTGGTGTTTTAGACATGAAGTCTTTGCCCATGCCTATGTCCTGAATGGTACTACCTAGGTTTTCCTCTAGGATTTTTATGGTATTAGGTCTAACATTTAAGTCTCTAATCCATCTTGAATTAATTTTCGTATAAGGAGTAAGGAAAGGATCCAGTTTCAGCTTTCTACTTATGGCTAGCCAATTTTCCCAGCACCATTTATTAAATAGGGAATCCTTTCCCCATTTCTTGTTTCTCTCAGGTTTGTCAAAGATCAGATGGCTGTAGATGTGTGGTATTATTTCTGAGGACTCTGTTCTGTTCCATTGGTCTATATCTCTGTTTTGGTTCCAGTACCATGCTGTTTTGGTTACTGTAGTCTTGTAGTGTAGTTTGAAGTCAGGTAGCGTGATGCCTCCAGCTTTGTTCTTTTGACTTAGGATTGTCTTGGAGATGCGGGCTCTTTTTTGGTTCCATATGAACTTTAAAGCAGTTTTTCCCAATTCAGTGAAGAAAGTCATTGGTAGCTTGATGGGAATGACATTGAATCTATAAATTACCTTGGGCAGTATGGCCATTTTCACGATATTGATTCTTCCTATCCATGAGCATGGTATGTTCTTCCATTTGTTTGTGTCCTCTTTTATTTCACTGAGCAGTGTTTTGTAGTTCTCCTTGAAGAGGTCCTTTACATCCCTTGTAAGTTGGATTCCTAGGTATTTTATTCTCTTTGAAGCAATTGTGAATGGAAGTTCATTCCTGATTTGGCTCTCTGTTTGTCTGTTACTGGTGTATAAGAATGCTTGTGATTTTTGCACATTAATTTTGTATCCTGAGACTTTGCTGAAGTTGCTTATCAGCTTAAGGAGATTTTGGGCTGAGACAATGGGGTTTTCTAAATATACAATCATGTCATCTGCAAACAGGGACAGTTTGACTTCTTCTTTTCCTAACTGAATACCCTTGATTTCTTTCTCTTGCCTAATTGCCCTAGCCAGAACTTCCAACACTATGTTGAATAGGAGTGGTGAGAGAGGGCATCCCTGTCTTGTGCCAGTTTTCAAAGGGAATTTTTCCAGTTTTTGCCCATTCAGTATGATATTGGCTGTGGGTTTGTCATAAATAGCTCTTATTATTTTGAGGTACGTTCCATCAATACCGAATTTATTGAGCGTTTTTAGCATGAAGGGCTGTTGAATTTTGTCAAAAGCCTTTTCTGCATCTATTGAGATAATCACGTGATTCTTGTCTTTGGTTCTGTTTATATGCTGGATTATGTTTATTGATTTGCGAATGTTGAACCAGCCTTGCATCCCAGGGATGAATCCTACTTGATCATGGTGGATAAGCTTTTTGATGTGTTGCTGAATCCGGTTTGCCAGTATTTTATTGAGGATTTTTGCATCGATGTTCATCAGGGATATTGGTCTAAAATTCTCTTTTTTTGTTGTGTCTCTGCCAGGCTTTGGTATCAGGATGATGTTGGCCTCATAAAATGAGTTAGGGAGGATTCCCTCTTTTTCTATTGATTGGAATAGTTTCAGAAGGAATGGTACCAACTCCTCCTTGTACCTCTGGTAGAATTCAGCTGTGAATCCATCTGGTCCTGGACTTTTTTTGGTTGGTAGGCTATTAATTATTGCCTCAATTTCAGAGTCTGCTATTGGTCTATTCAGGGATTCAACCTCTTCCTGGTTTAGTCTTGGAAGAGTGTAAGTGTCCAGGAAATTATCCATTTCTTCTAGATTTTCCAGTTTATTTGCATAGAGGTGTTTATAGTATTCTCTGATGGTAGTTTGTATTTCTGTGGGGTCGGTGGTGATATCCCCTTTAGCATTTTTAATTGTGTCGATTTGATTCTTCTCTATTTTCTTCTTTATTAGTCTTGCTAGTGGTCTGTCAATTTTGTTGAACTTTTCAAAAAACCAACTCCTGGATTCATTGATTTTTTGGAGAGTTTTTTGTGTCTCTATCTCCTTCAGTTCTGCTCTGATCTTAGTTATTTCTAGCCTTCTGCTAGCTTTCGAATGTGTTTGCTCTTGCTTCTCTAGTTCTTTTAATTGTGATGTTAGAGTGTCAATTTTACATCTTTCCTGCTTTCTCTTGTGGGCATTTAGTGCTATAAATTTCCCTCTACACACTGCTTTAAATGTGTCCCAGAGATTCTGGTATGTTGTATCTTTGTTCTCATTGGTTTCAAAGAACATCTTTATATCTGCCTTCATTTCGTTATGTACCCAGTAGTCATTCAGGAGCAGGTTGTTCAGTTTCCATGCAGTTGAGCGGTTTTGATTGAGTTTCTTAGTCCTGAGTTGTAGTTTGATTGCACTGTGGTCTGAGAGACAGTTTGTTATAATTTCTGTTCTTGTACATTTGCTGAGGAGTGCTTTACTTCCAATTACGTGGTCGATTGTGGAGTAAGTACGATGTGGTGCTGAGAAGAATGTATATTCTGTTGACTTGGGGTGGAGAGTTCTGTAGATGTCTATTAGGTCTGCTTGCTGCAGAGATGAGTTCAATTCCTGGATATCCTTGTTAACTTTCTGTCTCGTTGATCTGTCTAATGTTGACAGTGGAGTGTTGAAGTCTCCCATTATTATTGTATGGGAGTCTAAGTCTCTTTGTAAGTCTCTAAGGACTTGCTTGATGAATCTGGGTGCTCCTGTATTGGGTGCATATATATTTAGGAGAGTTAGCTCTTCCTGTTGAATTGATCCCTTTACCATTATGTAATGGCCTTCTTTGTCTCTTTTGATCTTTGATGGTTTAAAGTCTGTTTTATCAGAGACTAGTATTGCAACCCCCGCTTTTTTTTGTTCTCCATTTGCTTGGTAAATCTTCCTCCATCCCTTTATTTTGAGCCTATGTATGTCTCTGCCTGTGAGATGGGTCTCCTGAATACAGCAGACTGATGGGTCTTGACTCTTTATCCAGTTTGCCAGTCTGTGTCTTTTAATTGGACCATTTAGTCCATTTACATTTAAGGTTAAGATTGTTATGTGTGAACTTGATCCTGCCATTATGATATTAACTGGTTATTTTGCTCGTTAGTTGATGCAGTTTCTTCCTAGCCTCGATGGTCTTTACATTTTGGCATGTTTTTGCAATGGCTGGTACCAGTTGTTCCTTTCCATGTTTAGTGCTTCCTTCAGGGTCTCTTGTAAGGCAGGCCTAGTGGTGACAAAATCTCTAAGCATTTGCTTTTCTGTAAAGGATTTTATTTCTCCTTCACTTATGAAACTTAGTTTGGCTGGATATGAAATTCTGGGTTTAAAATTCCTTTCTTTAAGAATGTTGAATATTGGCCCCCACTCTCTTCTCGCTTGGAGAGTTTCTGCCGAGAGATCTGCTGTTAGTCTGATGGGCTTCCCTTTGTGGGTAACCCGACCTTTCTCTCTGGCTGCCCTTAAGATTTTTGCCTTCATTTCAACTTTGGTGAATCTGGCAATTATGTGTCTTGGAGTTGCTCTTCTCGAGGAGTATCTTTGTGGCGTTCTCTGTATTTCCTGAATTTGAATGTTGGCCTGCCCTAGTAGGTTGGGGAAGTTCTCCTGGATGATATCCTGAAGAGTGTTTTCCAACTTGGTTCCATTTTCCCCCTCACTTTCAGGCACCGCAATCAGACGTAGATTTGGTCTTTTTACATAATCCCATACTGCTTGCAGGCTTTGTTCATTTCTTTTTCTTCTTTTTTCTTTTGGTTTCTCTTCTCACTTCATTTCATTCATTTGATCCTCAATCGCAGATACTCTTTCTTCCAGTTTATCGAGTCGGTTACTGAAGCTTGTGCATTTGTCACGTATTTCTCGTGTCATGGTTTTCATCTCTTTCATTTCGTTTATGACCTTCTCTGCATTAATTACTCTAGCCATCAATTCTTCCACTTTTTTTTCAAGATTTTTAGTTTCTTTGCGCTGGGTACGTAATTCCTCCTTTAGCTCTGAGAAATTTGATGGACTGAAGCCTTTTTCTCTCATCTCGTCAAAGTCATTCTCCGTCCAGCTTTGATCCGTTGCTGGCGATGAGCTGCGCTCCTTTGCCGGGGGAGATGCACTCTTATTTTTTGAATTTCCAGGTTTTCTGCCCTGCTTTTTCCCCATCTTTGTGGTTTTATCTGCCTCTGGTCTTTGATGATGGTGATGTACTGATGGGGTTTTGGTGTAGGTGTCCTTCCTGTTTGATAGTTTTCCTTCTAACAGTCAGGACCCTCAGCTGTAGGTCTGTTGGAGATTGCTTGAGGTCCACTCCAGACCCTGTTTGCCTGGGTATCAGCAGCAGAGGCTGCAGAAGATAGAATATTTCTGAACAGCGAGTGTACCTGTCTGATTCTTGCTTTGGAAGCTTCCTCTCAGGGGTGTACTCCACCCTGTGAGGTGTGGGGTGTCAGACTGCCCCTAGTGGGGGACGTCTCTCAGTTAGGCTACTCAGGGGTCAGTGACCCACTTGAGCAGGGAGTCTGTCCCTTCTCAGATCTCAACCTCCGTGTTGGGAGATCCACTGCTCTCTTCAAAGCTGTCAGACAGAGTCGTTTGCGTCTGCCGAGGTTTCGGCTGTGTTTGTTATTGCCCTGTCCCCAGAGGTGGAGTCTACAGAGACAGGCAGGTTTCCTTGAGCTGCTGTGAGCTCCACCCAGTTCCAGCTTCCCAGCAGCTTTGTTTACCTACTTAAGCCTCAGCAATGGCGGGCGCCCCTCCCCCAGCCTGGCTGCTGCTTTGCCGGTAGATCACAGACTGCTGTGCTAGCAATGAGGGAGGCTCCGTGGGTGTGGGACCCTCCCGGCCAGGTGTGGGATATGATCTCCTGGTGTGCCTGTTTGCTTAAAGCGCAGTATTGGGGTGGGAGTTACCCGATTTTCCAGGTGTTGTGTGTCTCAGTTCCCCTGGCTAGGAAAAGGGATTCCCTTCCCCCTTGCGCTTCCCAGGTGAGGCAATGCCTCGCCCTGCTTCAGCTCTTGCTGGTGGGGCTGCAGCAGCTGACCAGCACTGATTGTCCGGCACTCTCCAGTGAGATGAACCCAGTACCTCAGTTGAAAATGCAGAAATCACCGATCTTCTGTGTCGCTGGTGCTGGGAGTTGGAGACTGGAGCTGTTCCTATTCGGCCATCTTGCTCCGCCCCCCAATTAATAGTTTTTCTAAGAATTTTCTCAATATCACCTGGCTTGATAAAGTTTTTCTCCTTTGAGTTCCTTTTTTTCCTTTTTTTCTTTTTCTTTCTTTTTTTTTTTTTTTGGAGTTTAACAAACTTGTTTTTTAACAATTGATTATGTTGACTGTCACTCAGAGATGTTATGATATTAATTTCTGTTGCTTACTTTGTATTCATAATTTTAGAATTCACTATTTAGCTGGACAGCTACTTTTTAACCTATTGCACCTAAACATGTTTGAACTACAAGACAGTTTTACCATATGCATGCATTTTCTCTGAGTTATATTTTTAAATGTATACATTTCTCCTAAATATGGAGGAAATCACTGGCATCAAATGCCAGTCTCAGACAGAAGACCTAAAGCCCATTTCTGGCCTGGAGCTAATTGGCTTTGTGACCTACGGTAAGACATAAGTGCTCTGAGTTTGTGTTGCCTCTTTTGTAAAATGAAGGAGTTTGACTTAATCAGTGACTTTCATAGCTTGAAATTTTTTAGAAGAACAGAAAGTTTTTTTAAAAAAAGTTAGATACAACCATATTATATAAAACAGAACAGGTACAAGAAGAGCTAACTTGCTAAAGAAAGGATGGAGGCTCTGAAGCTGTGACTTCATTATCCCTTAATACTGCTATGTCCTCTGTAGTATCTTAGATTTCTATGGGAAATCATTTAAAAACCATTGTTTATGCGAGAGCCTTGCTAATTTCCTAAAAATTGTGGATACATTATTTTCTCCCATGTATAATTTTCTCACCTTCTATTTATAAAGAAAAAAAGTGTCAGTGTAGTATTTATGTATTTTACCCTATAAGGAGCTAATATAACTTTTGATTTAGTATTATTCATAAAATTAGGTTAGCAGTTTATTAAGCTTCTGTATTTCCTCTGGCAATGTTTAATATCTCATAAGCTACACATACTTCAAAGCCATCACCAACACCCTTTTCTCACTGAATAGAACAGTGACTGATGTCATGAAGATTCTTTTATCTCCTTTTGCCTTCCATAATTTGTGCCAGGTACTGTATGAGGTGCTTGATTGGAAATAATAATTCTGAATTTCGATTAAGAGAAATATGAGAAATACGTGGATTTAATAGGAAAGAAATAACAAAATTGAAAGGGACTTATGAAATGAAGGAAAAAATCTTAAGGGTAGCCAGAGAGAAAGGTCGGGTTACCCACAAAGGGAAACCGATCAGACTAATAGCAGATCTCTCGGAAGAAACTCTACAAGCCAGAAGAGTGGGGGCCAATATTCAACATTCTTAAAGAAAAGCATTTTAAACCCAGAATTTCATATCCAGCCAAACTAAGTTTCATAAGTGAAGGAGAAATAAATTCCTTTACAGATAAGCAAATGCTTATCTGCCTTACAAGAGACCCTGAAGGAAGCACTAAACATGGAAAGGAACAACTGGTACCAGCCATTGAAAAAACATGCCAAAATGTAAAGACCATCGAGGCTAGGAAGAAACTGCATCAACTAACGAGCAAAATAACCAGTTAATATCATAATGGCAGGATCAAGTTCACACATAACAATATTAACCTTAAATGTAAATGGACTAAATGGTCCAATTAAAAGACACAGACTGGCAAACTGGATAAAGAGGCAAGACCCATCAGTCTGCTGTATTCAGGAGACCCATCTCACAGGCAGAGACATACATAGGCTCAAAATAAAGGGATGGAGGAACATCTACCAAGCAAATGGAAAAAAAGCAGGGGTTGCAATACTAGTCTCTGATAAAACAGACTTTAAACCATCAAAGATCAAAAGAGACAAAGAAGGCCATTACATAGTGGTAAAGGGATCAATTCAACAGGAAGAGCTAACTCTCCTAAATATATATGCACCCAATACAGGAGCACCCAGATTCATAAAGCAAGTCCTTAGAAACTTACCAAGAGACTTAGACTCCCATACAATAATAATGGGAGACTTCAACACCCCACTGTCAACACTAGACAGATCAATGAGACAGAAAGTTAACAAGGATATCCAGGAATTGAACTCATCTCTGCAGCAAGCAGACCTAATACACATCTACAGAACTCTCCACCCCAAATCAACAGAATATATATTCTTCTCAGCACCACATCACACTTATTCCAAAATAGACCACATACTTGGAAGTAAAGCACTCCTCAGCAAATATACAAGAACAGAAATTATAACAAATTGTCTCTCAGACCACAGTGCAATCAAACTAGAACTCAGGACAAAGAAACTCAATCAAAACTGCTCAACTACAAGGAAACTGAATAACCTGCTCCTGAATGACTACTGGGTACATAACGAAATGAAGGCAGAAATAAAGATGTTCTTTGAAACCAGTGAGAACAATAATACAATATATCAGAATCTCTGGGACACATTTAAAGCAGTGTGTAGAGGGAAATTTATAGCACTAAATGCCCACAAGAGAAAGCTGGAAAGATCTAAAATTGACACTCTAACATCACAATTAAAAGAACTAGAGAAGCAAGAGCAAACACATTCAAAAGCTAGCAGGAGGCAGGAAATAACTAAGATTAGAGCAGAACTGAAGGAGATAGAGCTCCTTCTACCATTTGTTTTTTGAGAGTTAGGAGGGTAAAAAATGGCCTCACTTAAGTTTGTTAAAATAAAGTATTCCCTACAGAGTTCATATTTCTTCAGTACAAAATTAGACAATCTGTTGAGAAACATGTTTGATTTTTCTGGAATCAAATTTATGTATTATAAAAATATAAACAGGAAGTAAAGAAGTAATGTAATCTATTACACATAGGAATTAAATATTTAGAACAAGAACTTTTTGGGGAAAAGATAATAGCATTGCCTTAGTAGTTTTTTAGTTGAAGTCACGTGAAAATGTACATTTTCATACTGTTTATTAATGGTAATATAATATTCTTCCAGTACAGCCTCCTTCCTTTATCTGGTATTGAGTTATTTCCTTTACAAGACCTCTCTAGTGATGTGTATTGTCACATCATTAAATTTACCAGGCATGTCTGTAACATTATAGTCACAGATATGTTATGAAATACAGTCTCTCAAAATATGGGAAAACATGTTTGTCTGAAAATGGTGAAGGCTTTAAGTATCATATTTTCATTGGTATTAAAGTGTCCAGTGTATACAGTACACAATTTCAGACCTTGTTGGCATACGGCAAGAGAATACCTCTTATACAAAAGATGTAAAGAAGAACACTCCAGATGGAAACACTTGCAATGGAGCTTGAAGTACTCCCACACATTTCATTATTAAGTAGAAAACTATAATTAAATGATTCTTAAAACTGATACTAATTTCTGAAAAGGCATCAAAGTTATAAATATGCAGCTATTTAATACTTTCCTTCTTTCTAATTCTAGAAAGTCATAAATCAAACTAACTTTGAAAACTGGTTCTAACCTATATTCTTTTTTTCAAACAAATTTTCTGAAATCTATGTGTTCATACAAAGAAATATCAATCATAACATAGATCACATGATATTCTTACTTATTCTCTTGCCAGTCCAGTTTTCTCATGACATTATGCTAGTACCACTTTCTTCGCTTGTGTATTTAAGGTTCTGTGCTGAAAAGTTGATAACATATAACAAACATTAAAATGTAAATTTTCTGAAGGGGGAGAATGGGACGTTAATTTAAGGAAAAATCTATTGAAGTGAAAAAACTGAACTTTTATAAAGGACAGAATTTTGCTAAGAATTAGAAAGAAATACATTCACTGCAAAATATGACTTAAATTCTCTAACCTTTGTAGTAGTAAGAGAAAAACTCATAGAACAATATTATTTGTATTTTTTTTCTCAGATTAAACAGCAGTACACATGTATAGTCTCTATTATCTAAACCTAAAATAAGTTAGAATTCTAGGTTATTTATATGATTGTATTTTTCTATTTAAGCAATTCTCATGTTCAGTATAGTCTCTGAAAATATTAACGGGCACAATTCTGTAAGTGATACATCATTGTCAGGATAATTTCTCTTCTTAAAATTAAACATTTTAAATAATATTTGACTTATTTAAAATGTAGCAGGAGTGGCAGAAAATACCACTAGAGCAGGAGAAAGTACATTGCAAGATTTATTAGTTCAATTCAGATTTATTAATTGGTTTCTAAAATAAACTATAAATAGGAAATGTCTATTTACAGTTTGCTTAATTGATAAGTACATCAGTTGGCTATTGTTTGTTCAATAGATAGTATGCTAATTATTTTTGTATACACATTTAATGAAAGATATAAACACATGCTTATAATTAAGAGTATATTTATGATTCTCAGCAAACTATCACAAGAACAGAAAACCAAATACCACATGTCCTCACTCATAGATGGGAATTGAACAATGAGATCACTTGGACACAGGAAGGGGAACATCACACACCATGTCCTATTGTGGGGAGAGGGGAGTGGGGAGGGATAGCATTAGGAGATATACCTGATGTAAATGACGAGTTAATGGGTGCAGCACACCAACATAGCACATGTATACATATGTAACAAACCTGCACGTTGTGCATATGTAACCTAGAACTTAAAGTATAATAAAAAAGAGTATATTTATGCCTCATTAATTTGTCATTTTCCATATCTTTAGAAAACTCTCAAATAGTCGACATATCTGTTTTTGGCTCTAACTCTCTGCCATCCCTGTGGAACTTTTAGCCTACACACTGCAGTTGTTTTGAGAAAACAAAGGCATCATTCTCTTCTCAGGGTAATGGTTGTGATTTAAGGTCAACAGACCTAAGACTCATCTCGTGATGCATAGCCAAGCAGTTATAGTTCATAAGCAGTCATGTGACTGGTGACATTTTAAATCTTCAGTCTTTGACTTTATCATTGGTTGACCTTCGTCTTCAGTAAATGTTCTACATTTCTTGGAATACAATAAAAAATGCCCAAGTCAATTTGGTTGTTGTCAAGTTACTCAGATTTTTCTCACCACTTACTAGTACTCCACCTCTAGCATCCAGCCAACGAGACTACATAGAATTTCACAGTGATCTTTCCCAGCTCCAGCTCTTGGCATTTGCTCCTGCCTTCTGTCTGACATATGTTTTTGTTGTCCTTCTGGTATCAACCTGCATATCTCCTCCACCAAAAAGTCTACAATATTGACCCAAAACTTGGATGTTCCATCTGTGTGTTCCAGTAGTGCCCTATTTTAAATCTGTCATGATATCTATTACTAAGTGTGAAAATTACCTGTTTGTTTTTTCAGGTTATATAATAGTGTAACATTGCCAAGAAGTGGATTATCTCATCTTCATCCTGTAATTCCAGTGTTTGTCACATGGTTGTTGAATAAATGAATAAAGAATGAGAAAGCCAGAAGCTCTGATACATAGTCATAATGATAATTATTTCAATGCACAACTATGGGTGAGTTATATTTAACAACAATTTTGTATAATAGTTACATATACATTTTTTTTATTCTCAGTAACACAGAGCAGGTTCTCAACTCTTTTCTGACTTCCACTTAGTTTACCATAAAACTTTTAGGTGAAGAACATAAATATTTTTCTTTCTAGGTGGTGCTGAGCTACAATCAATATTTTCTGCAACTGGCTCCTCTAGGATCTACTGATTTAAATCTAAAAGATGAAGTCAGTAAAGCATCAGAAAAAAAGGTACTAACTTTTATTTTAAAATTATATAATATAAAAAATTGTAATATTTTATTACTGGAATGCTTACTTGAACTTTTAATGGTTTTTTATTTAACATAAAACATATAAAAATTTTTCTTAAAAAGCATAATATTTTTATATCATACATGTTTGGTGAAAATTTATGGCTGGGCGTGATGGCTCACACCTGTAATCCCAACACTTTGGGAAGCTGAGGCGGGCAGATCACAAGGTCAGGAGATCGAGACCATGGTAAAACCCCATCTCTACTAAAAATACAAAAAATCAGCCGGGCGTGGTGGCAGGTGCCTGTAGTCCCAGCTACTCAGGAGGCTGAGTCAGGAGAATGGCATGAACCTGGGAGATGGAGCTTGCAGTGAGCCGACATTGCACCGCTGCACTCCAGCCTGGGTGACAGACTCCGTCTCAAAAAAAAAAAAAAAATTATGTGGCATTTTAAACCATGTTTCTAGGCTTCTTTAACAAACTATTTAGTGGATCTTACAAATAAAAACCTGTATTGAGTTTTACATACTCAAATGTTTCAATAGGCAGCTGTTTAAACAAGTAAAACTACCAACTTTTTATTAGTGCTTTGTATCCTGTAATTTTTATTACAATTACAATGATAGATTTACATTTCAACCGACATCATTTTGTTATATTAGTACTGTGGTCATTGGCAATGGTTGTATGTAATGCAATTGACACCATATCATCAAATTTATGTAATTTTAAGTACTGATTTATATGGATCTTTCCTCATGAAAAAATAAGGTTTTCCTAAGACTTTTCACCTTTTATGTTACTTATTTGTTTTTTGATTAGCTTTTGAAAACAGTCTTAAAATCAAAGTTTCAAGCTTTATTACAAAGAACATTATCTGAACCATTTGAGAGTAAATTGCTGACACTCTACCATGATTTCTGATTTCTTAGTGGGTATTCCTACAAGTCAGGACATTCTATGTGACTACAATATAATCTTCACAGAAATTTAACATTAATATATTCTAAGATTTAATTCTTAGATTTTTTGTTTTATTACTTGTCTATAATATTCCTTGTTGCAAAAGATTCCATTCAGATCCATTGATTATATTTATTTTTTATATCTCTTAGACTTTCAATGAGAGCAGTTTCTCAGTCTTTCCTTGATATTTATGACCTTGAATCTTTAGAAGATAAAGTTTAGTAATGCAGAATGTTCTTCAATTGGGTTTTTGTAATGTTTCCTTGTAATTAGTTTTATATCATACTTTTTGAACATGGCTATCACAGAAATGCTCCTGTGATCTTATTGCATCCTATTATTTGACCACAATTTTGATTTGGCCTGTTACTGGTGATGTTAGATTTTATTATTAATGGTGGTATCTGCTGAATATCTTCTCTGTCATGTTATTTTTTCACTTTTTAATGAATTACTATTTTGTAGAGAGTTCATTTGAGACTATATGAATATCTCTTTCTCATAAAACCTTCAAGTTATTAATTTACTTGTATCAATATAGATTCATGGTTCATTCTATTTAATAGGTTATAACTTGTTAATATATTTTTTTATTATTATACTTTGAGTTCTAGGGTACATGTGCATAACGTGCAGGTTTGTTACATATGTATACTTGTGACATGTTGGTGTGCTGCACCCATCAACTCGTCAGCACCCATCAACTCGTCATTTACATCAGGTATAACTCCCAGTGCAATCCCTGCCCCCTCCCCCCTCCCCATGATAGGCCCCGGTGTGTGATGTTCCCCTTCCCGAGTCCAAGTGATCTCATTGTTCAGTTCCCACCTATGAGTGAGAACATGCGGTGTTTGGTTTTCTGTTCTTGTGATAGTTTGCTAAGAATGATGGTTTCCAGCTGCATCCATGTCCCTACAAAGGACACAAACTCATCCTTTTTTATGGGTGCATAGTATTCCATGGTTTATATGTGCCACATTTTCTTAATCCAGTCTGTCACTGATGGACATTTGGGTTGATTCCAAGTCTTTGCTATTGTGAATAGTGCCGCAATAAACATACATGTGCATGTGTCTTTATAGCAGCATGATTTATAATCCTTTGGGTATATACCCAGTAATGGGATGGCTGGGTCATATGGTACATCTAGTTCTAGATCCTTGAGGAATTGCCATGCTGTTTTCCATAATGGTTGAACTAGTTTACAATCCCACCAACAGTGTAAAAGTGTTCCTATTTCTCCACATCCTCTCCAGCACCTATTGTTTCCTGACTTTTTAATGATCACCATTCTAACTGGTGTGAGATGGTATCTCATTGTGGTTTTGATTTGCATTTCTCTGATGGCCAGTGATGATGAGCATTTTTTCATGTGTCTGTTGGCTGTATGAATGTCTTCTTTTGAGAACTGTCTGTTCATATCCTTTGCCCACTTTTTGATGGTAAATTTGTTTTTTTCTTGTAAATTTGTTTGAGTTCTTTGTAGGTTCTGGATATTAGCCCTTTGTCAGATGAGTAGATTGCAAAAATTTTCTCCCATTCTGTAGGTTGCCTGTTCACTCTGATGGTAGTTTCTTTTGCTGTGCAGAAGCTCTTTAGTTTAATGAGATCCCATTTGTCAATTTTGGCTTTTGCTGCCATTGCTTTTGGTGTTTTAGACATGAAGTCTTTGCCCATGCCTATGTCCTGAATGGTACTACCTAGGTTTTCCTCTAGGATTTTTATGGTATTAGGTCTAACATTTAAGTCTCTAATCCATCTTGAATTAATTTTCGTATAAGGAGTAAGGAAAGGATCCAGTTTCAGCTTTCTACTTATGGCTAGCCAATTTTCCCAGCACCATTTATTAAATAGGGAATCCTTTCCCCATTTCTTGTTTCTCTCAGGTTTGTCAAAGATCAGATGGCTGTAGATGTGTGGTATTATAGGAAACTTGTTAATATTTTTCAAAACTTTTTCTTTGGAGAAATGTTCAACTTTTTCATATAAAAAAGTCATGACTTTACATCATTGGAGCACTTGTGGCATCAATAGTGGCACTTCACGTGTTTTGAGGTTCGTGGCATTGCAAAAAGAATAATGGAAAACAGACAAGAACCATGAGAAATTACCTTTTACTGTACGACACATTTTCCTAGGTAAACGAATTGCTCCTGTGGAGACGATTATCATCACATGGTGTTTTGAGCTGATACTCCCAACACTTGAGCTTACTGCAGTAGTACCAGGTGGTTATAAACTTACTACAGTAGTACAATACATACTAAAGTTAACTTTGTGCAGTTATAATTTAATGCTGCATTTTTATGCTTGTTTACATTTCTCTTAGTTGAAGCTGGCATCATGTTCTTTATATGCATACATTTTGATAAATTTTCACTTTTTATAATTGATTTTGTACATTTCATGGTAGCAATGATAAAATAGACTAGTAATTGTATAAATATTTTTGTTTGCTATTTCTGTTATTTGGTTCATCTGCAGGTTTTTACAAATTGCCATTAATTTCCAAATTGTTTTATATTTCTTGAAAAATATCTGCTAACAAGAGCACCCATGCAGTTCACACCATGTCATTCAAGGGTCAATTGCATCTGTAACTCCCATCTCTGATAGTAACCTGGCTCCCTTCATGCTTAGTATATAGTAAGTCCTTACTTAATGTGGTCAATAGGTCTTGGAATTGAGCTTGAGTGAAATACGTATAATAAAACCACTTTTACCATAGGCTAACTGATATAAATAAGAGTGACATTCCTATGATATATTTCTGGGCCCAGAAACATCACCGAACTTCTAAATAAGGACTGAAAACACTTCTAACAAACATTAAACATTGAAATCAATGTGAGCTTTACATAGCTTTACATAGCTCACATTGATTTCAATGTTTAATGTTTGTTAGAAGACTTTTTCTAAAGATTAATAAAAATAAGTAAGATATTTTTTACTCAAATTTCTGGTGAACCACTGAGTGATGGCAGTTGTAGTGGTGGTGGGTTGCATCAAGCAATCAATGTCAGCAGATTTCAGATTGTAAGGAGCACCACTTACCATTATGCAGTTCAGAAACAGGAACAAGTATGTCAGCCTCGCAGAGTGCTTTTGTATGGCATCATTGTCAACAAGAGCACTTTTGTGATTATCATAGTTCTCACAGATTTTTATTTTACAGTAATTTGCATTCATTCACTTGATCCTTTTCCAACCTGCTTGTTCCAGTTCGGGTTTGCAGATGGCAGGAGCTTCTCCTGGCAGTTTTGGGTGCCAGGAGGGAACCCTATTATTATAGAGTTTCTTTGTCAATGCTGCTCAGTGATTTAATCTAAATTATAAGTGTTTGAAAAGGATTAATTGTCCTACATCAAACTTGTAAGCAATGTCATGTACATAACGACATTGCACAGTCACTCACACACACATCCACTGTTGGTTAGACTGGCATCATGTAGACACATCAGTTAAACTCATCTACTGAGCTTTGGGATGTAGGACAAAAACAGAGTCCCTGAAGAAACCCCACACAGACATAATGAGAACATTTAAACGCCTCACGGACGGGGACCTCAGATGAGATTTGTTTTTCATCAATGTTATAATGAAATGCCATTATTCAAGGACCTGCTGTACTCACTTATTTGTTCAGTACCCTTCTGTGTGACCAGTCTCTTGTTTCTCTGCCCTTAGGCGAGTCCTCACTCCCTCTGGGACTTCAACATCCTTCATCAGGTTGCCTCTGCTGCTTTCCCTCTGTCTTCACCCCTGTCCTCCTCAGATGTTTTGTGCCAAGCTGCCCTTTTAGGCAGAATTTTTTTTCTGCTCACGTGCTGAAAACCAATGCTAGGCTGTCCTTCTCCATCCCTGCATGGATTCCTCCTGACTCTATTTAGTTTTTGACATTTTATTATATTTCACCCACCATTCAGGGGTGCTCTCAATTGATTCTTTTCTTTTTTTTTTTCATTATACTTTAAGTTCTAGGGTACACGTGCACATGTTACATATGTATACATGTGCCATGTTGGTGTGCTACACCCATTAACTCGTCATTTACATTAGGTGTATCTCCTAATACTATCCCTCCTCCCTTCCCCAACCCCATGACAGGCCCCAGTGTGTGATGTTCCCCTTCCTGTGTCCAAGTGTTCTCATTATTCAATTCCCTCCTTTGAGCGAGAACATGCAGTGTTTGGTTTTTCTCCTTGCAATAGTTTGCTGAGAATGATGGTTTCCAGCTCCATCCATGTCCCTACAAAGGACATGAACTCATCTTTTTAATGGCTGCATAGTATTCCATGGTGGGTGTATATGTGCCACATTTTCTTATTCCACTCTATCATTGATGGACATTGGGGTTGTTTCCAAGTCTTTGCTATTGTGAATAGTGCCGCAATAAACATATGTGTACATGTGTCTTTATTGCAGCATGATTTATAATCCTTTGGGTATATACCCAGTAATGGGATGGTCCTTACTTAAGGTCAGAGTTGATGGTCAAAAAATGTGTACATGTTGCTTATTTACCAATGTGATGAGTCCTGGGGTCTGTAGGTAGAGCTTATATGATAAAAGAGCATAGTTTAGTAAGTTCAAGAAAATCTTCTCCAAGGAAGTGATATTGAAGTTATTGAAAGATAAGTAGGGGATGGCTATACAGGTCAGGGAGGTGTGAGGAAGGATTCAGAAAAGGAGCATTCATGGCCAGGATCAAGCAGAGGCATAGGACTTGAGTTGCTGTGGCTATGCGAAGTGTTTTAGTGGGGATGGGGATGGGGATGCCTGAACTTGACTCTTCTTTGCCAGACTGTGATGAGGGGTTCAGGACACTGGGCACCCCGATCCTGGCCAGTAAATATGGTAACCTTCTATTGTGATCTGAATGTTTGTGCCCCCATACCCCTATATTTTATATGCTGAAACCCAAAATCATAAAGTGATAATATTAAGAGATGGGGCCTCTGGGAGGTGATTAGGTTTTGAGGGCAAACCCTTCACAAATGGTGGGATTAGTGATTAGTGTCCTTATAGAAGGGACTCCAGAGAGCTCATTGCCCCCTGTGCCATGTGAGATATAGTAAGAAGACACCATCTATGAGGAGCTAGTTCTTTTAATTGTGATGTTAGGGGGTCAATTTTAGATCTTTCCAGCTTTCTGTTGTGGGAATTTAGTGCTGTAAGTTTCCCTCTTAACATTGCTTTAGCCGTGTCCCAGAGATTCTGGTACATTGTCTCTTTGTTCTCATTGGTTTCAAAAAACTTCATTATTTCTGCCTTAATTTCATTATTTACCCAGTGGTAATTCAGGAACAGGTTGTTCAATTTCCATGTAATTTTGTGGTTTTGAGTGAGTTTCTTAATCCTGAGATCTAATTTGTACATATACAAATTAGAGTACACCATGGAATACTATGCAGCCATATAAAAGAATGAGCTCATGTCCTTTGCAGGGACATGGATGAAACTGGAAGCCATCATTCTCAGCAAACTAACACAGGAACAGAAAACCACACCCTGCATGTTCTCCCTCATAAATGGGAGTTGAACAGTGAGAACACATGGACACAGGGAGGGAACCATCACACACCGTGGCTTGTCAGGGATTGGAGGGGAAGGGAAGGGAGAGGATTATGACAAATACCTAATGCATGTGGGACTTAAAGCCAGATGACGGGTTAATACGTGCAGCAAATCATCATGGCACATGTATACCTATGTGGCAAACCTGCACGTTCTGCACATGTATCCCAGAACTTAAAGTAAAAATTTAAAAAAGGATATACATATCATATGCATAAAAAAGATACAAAATGCTTATGAACAGAAAGATTCTATATTGTAAATAAGTCATTTATATTTATTAAATAATGGTTGAATGAAATCCTACTCAAAATCCTATCAGGTAATTTGAAAATTGACAAGCTAATTTTAAATGTATTTGAAAATGTAAAAGACCGAGAAGAATCAAGAAAGTTCTGAAGAAGAGCAGAGCTCAAGAATGTATACCATCAGGTGTTTCCATCTTTATTACAATTAAAATAAGATGATATTAGCAGAAGGACATATAAATAAAGAAACCAGAAACAAATTCATATTTATACCATCCCCTGATTTATGACAAAGGTGAAACTGCAGTGTAGTGAGGCCACAATAATCTTTTCAATAAATGTTAGTAGATCACTTGGATATCATTATGGGGGAATAAAAGAATTTGACCCCTATCTTACCTCATAAACAAAGGTCAGTATAGGTGGGTTATAAAGCTAAATGTGAAAGGTTAAAAATTTTTTTATAAAGCTTCTGTAACAGCCGGGAGTAGTGGCTCATGCCTGTAATCCCAGCACTTTGGGAGGCTGAGGCGGGCGGATCACGAGGTCAGGAGATTGAGACCATCCTGGCTAACAAGGTGAAACCCCTACTCTACTAAAAATATAAAAAATTAGCTGGGCGTGGTGGCAGGTGCCTATAGTCCCAGCTACTCGGGAGGCTACGGGAGGCTAAGGTGGGAGAATTGCTTGAACTCGGGATGAGGAGGTTGCAGTGAGCCAAGATCATGCCAGTGCACCCCAGCCTGGATTACAAAGTGAGACTCCATCTCAAAAAACAAACAAACAAACAAACAAGCAACAACAAAAAACAAAGTTTCTATAGCATAAGAGAATATCTTTATGACACTGAGGTTGACAAAAATTTCTTGAGTAAGACTAAATAAGCATTAATTATACAGAAAAAGTCTGATAAATTGGACTACATTAAAATTAAGAACTTTGTGTTAAGAAAGTCACCATTAAGAGAAAGAAAAGGCAAGTTAAAGTGGGAGAAGATATCGGCAATGTTTATGTCCAATCAAAAACTTATATCCAAAATATATGAAAAATGCCTATAAATCAGTTACAGAATATATTCAAAGAGCCAATTAAGCATCAGAAAATGTCTTCATCAAGGGCATGCAACTTAAAGTGACAATGGGATACCATGACACATAGACCAGTCTGGTCAAAATAAAAAATACAGACACTGTCAAGTGACTGCAAGGATATGGAGCAACTAGAACTGGCAAAGGTAAAATAGCACAACCACATCAAAAAATTCTTAGGCAGCATTTGATGAAGTTAATATATACATATTTTAAGACCCAATTTCATACTTGTGATATACCCGACAGAAATGAATACAAGTGTGTACCAAAAGACATATAAGAATGTTCATAGCAGCAGCATTTGTCATAGTCAAGAGCTGGAAGCAACCCAGTTGTGCATCAGTGGTAGAATGGATGACTAAATTGTAGTGTATTCTTACAATAAAATACTATAGAGCAATGAAAATAAACAAACTATGGCTATGTTCAACAACATGGATAAATCTTACCAACAATGTTAGACAAATGAAGCCAAACCAAAAAATACACATATTCTATGAATCCATATATGCAAAGTTCACAATAGGTGATAGTGGCTACTGTTTTGGGAAGTAGTGAGGAAAGGACTAAGAGAGTACTGCAGAGGGGGCTCTGTGTGTTTGTAATTTCTATTTCCCAGTGCAGGTGTGGTTTACATGAGCATGTTCACTTTGTGGAAATTCATTGAGCTGTAACTAAATATATGGAATTATTTATGAATGACATGATATATAATTCAATGGGAAATTGGGAGGATAGGGAGGAGGTGGGGGAGCTAAAGAGATGTGAGTGGCCAAATGCTTACAATTGTTATTGTTGGGTTATGTATACCTGGGAATTTGTTGTACTGTCCTTGCCATTTTGTGTATGTTTGAAGTTTTCCATTATAAAAAGGACAAAAAAAAGACAGAGAAAACTAAAAAAGAAAAAAAAAAAAAAGTATCGTGCTTGTTACTAAAACCAATCCTAAGGCCAGTTACTAAAATGTAAACTCCTACAATTTTGAATAGCTATTTGCTAATACATTGATTTGCTGCATTCTCGGGATTAGCTTAGCCTGTCCATTCCTTTTTTAACTTGCTCCCTTCCTTCCCTTTTAATAAAGTCCTGCCTAAGCTCTAGGCTCTATTTTCTACCTCTCCCCTAAGATTAGGGATTGTTCCATTTTAAGTCAGTGGCCTTATCTCTCCCTGTTCTCCTAGTGTAACTCTTACCTTACCTAGCAGCAGGCCCTCTGTATTAGGGCAGCCCATGATATTGCTTTTATGATTAATCTTCCCTTATCCACAAACTTAACTGTTGTGAAGCAGGAGAAAGTGTGTGCCCAGGACCTGGATTCAGAGACCCATGGTTACCCAATTCTACTTATGATTCCATTCATTACACTGTTTTAGGAAAATAAACAGATCTTGATTTTTTCATAAGAGTTGATTCTTCAACAAGCAAATGGGAAAATTGGCAGGCCCAGATATGTGCGTATAGCTGCTATTGGTTGGAAATTTGAACACAAAAATCTTTATCTACCCAGCCTGTGAGCTACAAATCTGGACTGAGTATAAAAAAGAATAAAACTAAATACCACATGTTCTCACTTATAAGTGGAAACTAAACATTGAGTACACATGAACTTATAGATGGGAACAATAGACACTGGGGAACAGGAGAAGAGAAGGAGAGAGAAAAGGGTTGAAAAACTACCAATTCTGTGCTGTGCTCACTACCTGGATGATGGATTTATTTGTACTCCAGCCTTAACATTACACAATATATCTTTGTAACAAACTTGTACTTGTACCCCCAAATTTAAAATAAAAGTTGAAAAAAAAAGAATAAAAAGTGGTTGGCTATGTAACACAAAGATACTGTGGCTTGTCTTAAAATTAGGCTCTGACCCCTGAGGATAAAAATCAGAGTTCTCCATGCGGGTCTAGTTGACATGATTAGGCAACTCTACTAGAGTTCTGCCTTAGTGGTTGTCATATACATTGTCATAGACATCCTTGAAAAGAAAAAACAAGACAAGAGAGGAAAACTGAAGCTTCAAAATCCTTCCTGTATTTCTAAACATCTCTCATTGGATTGCTTGCATTCCTCCAACTGATAGATTCCACAAGCTCGTATAGTTACAAATAAGAACATGAGTGGTAAATATCCCCCCAAATTATTTCAGAACTCAGTCATTATAAATTGATTTTATATTCATATAATTATCTTTTTATTGATCCATAATTCAAATTTAGCAAAAAATTAAAGATGAATCATAAATGAACACTTGGAAAAAGGTTCAATGTTGGCATTTTATCAAAATAGGTTAATAATTTCTTATTCCTTTCTCATAAAAAACTGGATAAATAGAAATTTTAATCTTCATAAAAATGGAAATTCCAATGCAGATCAAGTATTTGGTTGTTTGGTTTGTTGAAAGCTTGACTTTGTTCGCTTCATTTAGACAGACTATAAGATGAAAAACTTTTAACACTAGAAACAAAATTTAGCATTAGAATCACAGAGAAAGGGATTTTGAAATGCCTCTGTAAGTTTATAGATGTTCCTAAAGTTCCATGTTTAATATTTTGAATAAAATAGGTGGCCATGCTCAGGATCTAGGAAGTTAATAGTAGCCTCTTTCTTTTTCAGATACGTGTTGACCAGTGGTCATGCCACTGCCTATCTATTTGTTGAAAATATTGTTTACACAGTAAGTTTATCTCTGTTTGCTGAGCCATTCTTAAGTAGCTCATGTGTGACTTGTACTTCTTTCTCTAAACCCTATATATACGACCTCCCTTGTTATTATTCCTTATTTTAACTCCTCAAAATATATTTGATAGATCCTTTAAAGGCCTGAATGGTTATGAAATACAAAGTCAAAGTTTCTTGACAGGTGATTAGCAGATTTCCCCGTTCTTCAAATGACCATTTCACATCTACCTACAAAGGAAAGCAACACTCAGAATGGTGGTGTTTCTCAAATCATCCAAGGTAACAGAAAGTCTTTCTCTACTGTTTATGAGAAGGCCCATCACTAGATTGAAAGCTCTTCTGGAAGTGACTCTGCCTGTATGTTCCCTACAAACCCCTAGAGAGTTAGCTGCTGAGATGGCTATATTTTCAAACTCGAGCTGACTTGGAGAAAGCAGATCTGGAGTGGAGACATAGAATTTCTCATGGAAAGTGAAAATAACTCACTGAAAATCATGTTTTTTCAAACTCTTCTGTCTTTCCACAGTATGTTCTTGTTACTGATTTTCAGAAAGCTGGTTTTGAGACTACAGCTTGGATTAAAGTAAGTTTTGTCTAGAATTGTTTCTCTATTCAGTATAGACATTTTCATGCTATGATTTATTTCTAAGCCTAGGGGAAACAATAAACAACATCTGGTTATCTTATTTCAAATTTGATATGTATAAATTGTGGATTGATCTTTATTGGAGCAAATTTGCAATCCAAATTCTCTTGGTGATTTATTTGCTTGGCACCTAATACACCTCTAAGCTTAGAACAGTCATCTCATTTCAAATGTAAAGCCCCATTTTAAAAACAAAAACCATATACATACCCAAATATATAGAAAATAAAGAAAGACTTAAAAAATTTAATTTCCATAATTTTATCAAGAGACAGTCACTACTAATGCTTTGCTGGGGATCCTTCCAGACATTGTTCTATGTCTGTGTGTGTGTGTATTTTTAAATAAGATGATGCATTACAGAACACAAGGCTTTATTATTAAAAAAAAGATTAGACACAATTTCTATGCCTTAAAATATAATTTAACACAATTATTGTTTATGATTATAGATTATTAAGTTTTATAGATGTTCCATCATTTATTTCAGCAGTCTCCTATTTTAGACATTTTCATTATTTCCAACATTTAAAGATTATATCTAAATCTTTATTTTTGTCTCTCATGAAGTATCATGACCTGCCTGATGTTTAAATGCTCTGCTAAAAAAAATGTATGAGGTGATAAGTCAATGTGGAATAGGTAATCTCCTAAGATAGCAGTCCCCAACTTTTTTGGCATCAGGGACTGGTTTCATGGAAGATAATTATTCCATGGACAAGAGGACTTCCATGAGTCTCCTAGGAGCTGGTTTCAGGATACTTCAAGAACGTCACATTTATTATGTACTTTATTTCTTTTATATGTTATATTGTAATATATAAGAAAATAATTATATACCATAATACAGAATCAGTGGGAGTCCTGCGCTTGTTTTTCTGCAACTAGATAGTCCCATCTGGGGGTAATGGGAGACAGTGAGAGATCACCAGGCATTAAATTTTCAGAAAGAACATGCAACCTAGGTCCTTTGCATGCACAGTTCTCAATAGGGTTCATGCTTCTATGAGAATCTAGTGCCCCTGCTGATCTGACAGAAGGCAGAACTTCAGGTGGGAATGCCAGTGATAGGGAATGGCTATAAATACAGATGTAGCTTTGCTTGCGCACCTGTTGTGCACTTCCTGCTGTGCAGCCTGGTTCCTAACAGGCCATGGTCTGCTACCAGTCCATGGCCTGTGTTGTGGGTTGGGGCCCACTGCCCTAAGAGACAGTGGCAATTAATCCAGGTTAAATGTGATGATGTCTTTAGCCTAGGATGTTAGAGGAGGAGGCAGCGAGAAGTGGTCAGAGCCTGGATTTATTTTATCTTTTTAAAAGCTAACAGAACTTGCATATAGATTAGATTGTGTGTTGTGGAAGAAAGAAAGAAATCAAGGATCATCATATTAAGAGGACAAAGGAGGAAAAATGAACAACTCAGTAGATGCTTAAAGAAACACTGTTAAGAGGCAATATCCATTTCAGATTTAAAAAAAAATTCTTTGCAAATTGAACAGAACAATTGAAGTCCCAAAATGATCAATAAAAACATCTTACTGATTTTGTCCATTCAGCCACTCTCTTACCAGATTAATGAATCTTTGTTGTATACAGCCTTAGGTTGGAGCAAACACTTGCCATGAATTGAGAGGGGCCCGCGTCACTATGGTATAAATCTTAAGAGAAAGGCCAGCCATGACAGCAAAAGCATGTTCATCTTCAGAGTACTTTGGGGACACTCATAACTTCAAGTCATTGTTAAAAATTCTGAGACAAGGGAATTAGGAAGATTGACCTCCCCAGTAAGCTATGAGTCATGAGAATCTTTCCATAAGGAGAGCGAGCTAGGATGCAGGCATTCTGTGGCAGGTAGAGTTCGGGTGAATCTGCCAGTCCAGCCGAGAAGCCTTGTCTAAGTGACTGTTTTCCTCTGCAGTTCAGTCATCTGACTGTCTGGGGAAGCACACTGACTGGTCTGGTGTTCTTTGGCATCTACTTAACCATCTGGTCCCCCATTCTTATTGCACTAAATATGAGAGGACAGGTAAGTATGCCAGATGGGAAGTTTTCCTTCTGTGTCTTGTGATAACAATGTTTCTCCATGTGTAGGCAAGCAGGCTCTCTGTGTTTTGCAACTGTATTGAGGTTCAGTAGAGGCTGGTGCTACCTGTTTCTATCAGGATCTATCAGGACGTAAACCAAATTAAAGAATCTGGAAGATGTCATCTAGTCTACAGAAATGGCATTTTAAATTTAAAGTATTATAAAAAGTCAACCTAAACCCCCTTACTTACCTGGCATGTCCACATTTTCATAATAAATTATGTGTTAATTGCACATCATACTGATATGTACACTTTATGGCCCTTTGGAAACTGGAGCTATTTTGAGTTGTTCATAATCCAGTGATTATATTGGTTACAGTCTTGATGTTGTACTCTGATTAGTAGTTATCCTCTGTTGAGTCATCTGTGGAAGTTAAATCTAACAGCTCTATGAACCAGTATCTCTTTGAACTAGAGAGGCTGAGATTAAAGGTCTTTATACGCATTTGAATGTCTTTTTATTTTTTTCTTTTATACTACCTTTTTCTAGTGCATGAGATTGAGCCATCAACTGTGACAAACTGGATCATGGAATCTCACAGTATCAAGTTTGGATAGAAAGGAGCTTGGCAGTCTTGTGGTCCACACCTCCTCAGTTTACCAAGGAAGCTGTGCAAGCACAGGTCTCCAGGTTCATCCCAGAGACCCCACCCTGGGGTTGCCCACAGCAGTCCTGTCCTTAGACCCCCAAAACAGGCTGCTGGGCCCTATGTTTTAGGGACCTCTGCACTGGCCCTCCTTCGCTGGGTGTATTTCTCTGCACAGAGTGAAAAGCTGTGATGCACACAGCCCCTTCTAGTGTGTTCTCTGGGCTCCCAGGAACCCAGGCCTCTTTCTCAAACAGCCAAATGCCCATTACCAAGGCCTGCTTGGGCCTCCTTCCAGATGCAGGCCAGATTGCACAACTCTAGGTCCGAGGGGCAACTGTTTGCAAGGGGTGTGCACTGAGTAGATTGATGTTTGCACTGGTGTTTCCACCCACGTTTAAAGGAGGATGTTCATGCTGGGGCACAGAACCCAGTGGAAAGGGAAGAACAGTGGGTCAGACTTTAATTGGTGTTTCCCACCCAGGAATACATATTTTAGGGGCAGGTCTGTGCATGGCACAGCTGTCTGCTATCTCTGCCTCACTTACTCTGCAGAAGTAAATGAAACCCCTGGGTTGACTGCAGTCTAGACTGTGTCCAGCAGCTGTTTTTTGTGAGGTAGTCCTAGTAGTGTTGCTTGCCTTTTGACCTGGTGGCTCAATTGGCTAATATCCCAGGGTGCAGAGGACCTCCGCTGAGGGTGCTAAGTGGGATGGACCTGTCCTGCACGAGTGGGTGTGCTTGCCTTCTAATGCATTTTTGCTTTTTGTAAGAAAAGAGGACAAATGTCTAATGCACTCTTCAGTTCTTTTCCAAATTCAGACAATAGAGGAAATTAGAGGAGATTGAATAAACCCAGAAGATTGTTGTGTAGCAAAATGAGTATTTCCAACAAAGAAACTGTGTGTGTTTAAAGAAAGCAACTCTATTTTAAAGCAGTATGATTGAGCCCCACAAAACAAGTGTCGGCTATAAGACAACAATCTTTTGGTAAGGTACTGGGGCTTAGAATATCTGTTTTGTGCTCTCTTCCTTCTGGTTCAGGGTTGATCTGCTATGATAAATATTTTATTTGGGGAATTTTTTGGTACTGGACAATAAACAGGGCCACAGCTGATTGCCACAGACAATTTTCTAATTTAGAGGACAGTGACAGCTGACAGGATGGGTCACTTGGTTTGTGATTGGCAAACTAAGCCCATTTGTTGAGGTTTCTAGGTTGGTGAATGCTCAGAAATGAAGGGTATTCTAGAAAAAACTGCTTTTTATAGGCCCAGCACGCTTCCGCTGCACAACTCTGCTATCAAAAAGACTTTTATTTTTTATTTTTTTAGACAGAGTCTTCCTCTGTTGCCCAGACTAGAATGCAGTAGCAAGATCTCTGCTCACTGCAACCTCCACCTTCCAGGTTCTAAGCGATTCTCCTGCCTCAGCCTCTGGAGTAGCTGGGATTACAGGTGTGTACCACCACGCCTGGCTAATTTTGTATTTTTAGCAGAGATGGTGTTTCACCATGTTGGCTAGGCTGGTCTCAAATTCCTGACCTCAGGTGATCCACTGGCCTCAACCTCCCAAAGTGCTAGGATTTCAGGTGTGAGCCACCATGCTTTTAAAATTACTATTTGAATAATGCTTCTGATATTTTTTTTTTTTTTTCTTGAGAGTGAGTTTTGCTCTTGTTGCCCAGGCTGGAGTGCAATGGCGCAGTCTCGGCTCACTGCAACCTTTGCCTCCTAGGTTCAAATGATTCTTCTGCCTCAGCCTCCCAAGTAGCTGGGATTAGAGGCATGCACCACCACACTTGGGTAATTTTTTATGTTTAATAGAGATGGGGTTTCACCGTGTTAGTCAGGCTGATCTCAAACTCCTGACATCAGGTGATCCACCAACCTTGGCCTCCCAAAGTGCTGGGATTACATGCATGCACTACCACACTTGGCCAGCTTCTAGTGATTTTTATAAACCATTTTTTGTAGTTCATTAAACAGTAGGTTTTTGGCAAATAAACATGGTTATTTTAATGCTTTACAATTAAACTGTGTAATAGCAAATGGTATTTTTCACCCAGAAGCCAGAGATTTGACACACAAAACATTTTCTCTATTCATAACTTTTTTTTGAGATAGAGTTTCATTCTTGTTGCCCAGGCTTCAGTGTAATGATGTGATCTCAGCTCACTGTAATCTCCACCTCCCAGGTTCAAGTGATTCTCCTGCCTCAGTCTCCTGTGTAGCTGGGATTAAAGGTGCCCACCACCATACCCAGCTAAGTTTTGTATTTTTAGTAGAGACGGGGTTTCACCATGTTGGCAAGGCTGTTCTCGAACTCCTGTCCTCAAGAGATCCACCCCCCTCAGCCTCCCACAGTGCTGGGATTACAGGCATGAGACACTGTGCCTGGCCTATAACATCTTTAACCTTCAAAAAGATGCACTGTTTCTGCTGGGGGGTTCTTATACTAATTTGATTAAAGAATTCTTTGTTTTGTCCATGATATTTGGAGTTTTTCTCAGAGGGGGAGAATGCAGGTTTTCTCTTGATGGTAAAGGAAAAGATAGACTGTAGAATTAGAATTCTTCTTCGCTGTCAAAGAGTCTTTATCTTCTGTAAAGAATCTCATGATATGGTATGTGAAACCCAACCAGACAACACATTAGGAAGTTCCAGTTGAAGTTGCTGGAATCAAAGAAGCCATCTGCATCCTTCCTCTCTTGAAAGTATGCCACATTTATGGTATCTTAAAAGGAACCCTGTTTTTCCTTGTCTCTTCTCAAGCTTATATCTATAGTAAGTTAAAAACTCAGATTGTATCTGTCCTGATTAATGCCAGTCAAACCCTCAGCTATGGAAAATATGTGATAATGTTTTTCTGTAGGGGACTATGTGTTTTTTCCCCCAGTAACATATCTGTGAGATTTAAGTTTCCCCGTAATGGGTCCCTAAGGCAAATACTTAAAGGTAGAATATGACTAAATTCTTTTTAGCTGACTGCCTCCCCCAAAGTTGCCTACTGATAGAGAGTTGGAGAGATGAGGAAATCTTGATCCAAAATTAGATTAGGAAATGTGTTTATATTTTATGCATGCTTTTCTCAATGCTTTTGACTTTAGTAGTGGTAGAGGGAACGCCATGTTACTTGACCTCTGTACAAAAGTCAGGAGGCTTGGCAGGGTTTACGCCCCAGGCAGTTAACCTTTCGCAAATCCCTTTACCTGCATTAATCTCCCAATCAGCAAAGTCAGAATAATACCACTCACCCTAATTATCTGAGAGGATTCTGGAAAATATATAACAACCTGTGGAAAATCTAAAACACGCATGCTCTTCTTTTTCCTGGAGTGATGAATTTTTAAACCTTCATGAATAGAAAGATTGCTGTGATTTAAACTCCAAATTCTTTTGGCTACATAGTTTTAACATTTTATAGGTTCTAAATTGGATGTTTCTCAGCAATCAATGTTTCTCCATTGATTACCTGCATTCAAATCATCTGGATTGCTTGTTAAAATGACAACCCCTCCACCTGCAGGCAATCTCTCTCTCTCTCTCTCTCTCTCTCTCTCTCTCTCTCTCTCTCTCTCTCTCTCTCTCTCTCTCTCTCTCTCTCTCTCTCTCTCTCTCTCTCTCCCCTCTCCTCTCTCTCTCTCTCTCTCTTTCACACACACACAGAGTGAATTTGGAACCTCTGGGTGTGGCACACCAGCACCTAAATTGTAATAAATCTTCAGGTCATTCTTTCCTTTAAACTTTGAGAACCACTGCTCCAAAACCCCTAAAGACTCCATTAGAATGTTTTAGCTGTCATCGGGTGTTACAGGAGAAGATGATACACTGAAGATACAGCTGAGAATGTCAGTGGAGGAGAGATTTGAAGTGAGAATCTGCCTAAGGTCAGGAGAACACTTGTTTTCGGGTTAAGTTCTGTGGTGTGGGGCCATGTTCGCTTGCCTTAGCATCCATTCTTCTTCACCCTTTCCTAATTGTTCCCATATGTGCTGTGACTTTCTCCCTTATTCCTGGGGAAAACTTAATCCCATGCCTTCTGTAGTGATTGATTCATGAAGCCAAGAGACATGGGGACACATTTGTCAGGGGCTTCTGGGATAGCAGCAAGTGTGCTCCTAAAAGAATCCATCAAAGAGACAGCTTTCTCCTCTGAATGCTGTGGTTGCTACTGTGATGCTGGGAATGGTTCAGCCAAAGGAGGAAAACCACCCTCAAAATCCTACTGCTGGCATGAAAGATAGACTAGAAGACAAAAAGCAAACAAAACCAAAAGTCTTTTTTATGGCTTTATTATTTGACAAGTAAACAAAACCTAAAAGTCTCTGTGTGATTGTTGACACCCTATATAAAGCCAGCTTCAAAGCCCAACCCCAATGGGGCACTCAGAGAGTGTCTGCTGTGTGTGACTTGGCATTTTGGGCAGCTCTTGCCAAGGAAGTTTCTCTCCACCCAAGTGAGGCTGTCAAGGTGTTTCCTTAGCTTCACAAGCACGTGGTCAGTCAAGGAAGTAAATGCTTTTTAAAAACAAAATCTTTACTATAGCATATTTAACTGTTTTACTACACCTAAAGTTGCAGATTGGTTTACAAACCTTGTAAAGAATTATTTAGTGTTGCGATTATTAGTTTTTTAGGCAGTAACATCCTGGAAAATGTCTAATGGGCATGTCTTAAGCTTATTGGAATTAATCTCAAATACAATATTGAATAGACTCAGTCCAGTTTTCTTCAAGTATCATATTTCAGAAACCCGAGGCCTGTCTGGTGAGGAGCAGTCAGCCTCATCAAGGAGGAAGTCCCATCAGTAGAGGCTTGCCTTTCTGTTTGAAATAACATTGTGGCATATTTTTGTACAGTTTTCTTGAATATTGAAGTTGGCTGAATTATTTGTTGAAGTCTAATTTCCATTCTGACTTTTAAACTTGTATATTTTGTGGAACAGTAAGACTCACTTACAAGAAGTAACATGCTGTGTTTCTGGATGACATTCTTATCTGAATACAAAGCATGATGAGATGAGCAAAGTTAACATGGCAAGATTTCCTGGTTTCTCCCATACCTGTGACTATTGTCACCTGCACCCTGGGGTCCCCCATTCATGTATATTTCTCTTCTTGAAGCCTCCTGACATCAATCCCTGTCTGAGGCAATTTCTAGAACAAAAAAAAAAAAAAAAAATGAAAACTATAACAAAAAGCCCTCTTCACTGATAATAAAAAAAGAGTCAAAAACATGGACTTGACCAGTGCTAGCGAGGTACGTTCTCATAGCCTATAAATATTTGGGATCTAAAATCAGAAAACTCAGGCGTCCATCAGACAACAATTTTGTCACAGAATTGCTTGTCATTGTTACCTGTAACACCAACTTGTTTTTGGTTTTCTTTTCCTAATTAACAAATGAAAAATAAAGTAGATTTTTAAAAGTTGAAAGCTACTTAAAGTGGTTTCAGGTTCTTTCTATACGCAGTGATGAGCACAGCACCTTTATCAAAATTGCCTCTGGATTCTCTTGAATCCTTCCAAATTAAAGTGACCCGAATCTGATTTCTTTTCTATTCAGTTAAAATTGTAACGGTGAAAGTAGGATTTGAACTCAATTACCTAATGCCTAAATCATTTATGACATTGAGTCTATTGTCCATATTAGCCATGCTTGTGTTATTTCTGAGCCTCAGCTTTTCAGGTGTATGAAGGAGATAATATCCTTGGATTTTTTATGGAAATTAAGGAAAATAAGGCATGTAAATAAGACTTTGTTGTTTATTGAAAAATTACTGTGTGTCAGACAGAATATATTTATAAAAATATGTTTTTACTGTACTCAATTACATGCATAATAACTTTAGCATCAGCTCATTCAGTAATCTGCAACCTCAGGAAACAGGCTTAGAGAGAAAGAATCAGCTTTTTGGCCAGTCAGGGAACAGAGTAGCTGGAATTTCCCCTGGAGTCAGACTCTAAGCTGTGAGTGTCCTCACTTTGTGACTCTGGATAGCACCTACAACGATAATAAACCAGGCATCTGAGAAATGGTTAACACTCCTGAACATTTTGCACTTAATAAATTTTATTTGAAGTGACTTAACCTGCAATGCAATTTAATTTTTAAACAATAAATGGAGAGTAAGAAGGAATAAGCAGAGTTTGTGCTTGAACTGCAATCTTGTGTCCATGAGCCGAATCTTTCGTATGGTAAAGCAGGTTTCAAACAACAGTGTTTATTTTTTATGTACATTATGAAAAGTCAAATGGTGTTTCTGGTTTTAGATCCTTAAGGAATCGCCACACTGCCTTCCACAATGGTTGAACTAATTTACACTCCCACCAACAGGGTAAAAGCTTTCTTATTTCTCCACAGCCTCTCCAATATCTGTTGTTTCCAGACTTTTTAATGATCGCCATTCTAACTGGCATGAGATGGTATCTCATTGTGATTTTGATTTGCATTTCTCTAATGACCAGTGATGATGAGCTTTTTTTCATATGTTTGTTGGATGCATAAACGTCTTCTCTTGAGAAGTGTCTGTTCATATTCTTCATCCACATTTTGATGGGTTTGTTTGATTTTTTTCTTTTAAATTTGTTTAGGTTCCTTGTAGATTCTGGATATTAGACCTTTGTCAGATGAGTAGACTGCACCATTTTTCTCCCATTCTGTAGGTTACCTGTTCATTGTGATGATAGTTTCTTTTGCTGAGCAGAAGCTCTTTAGTTTACTTAAATCCCATTTGTCAATTTTGACTTTTGTTGCAATTGCTTTTGGTGTTTTAGTCATGAAGTCTTTGCCCATGCCTATGTCCTGAATGGTGTTGCCTAGGTTTTCTCTAGGGTTTTTATAGCTTTAGGTTTTACATTTAAGTCTTTATTCAATCTTGAGTTAATTTTTTTTAATAAAGTATAAGGAAGGGGTCCAGTTTCTGTTTTCTGTGTTTGGCTAGCCAGTTTCTCCAGTACCATTTATTAAATAGGGAATCCTTTACCTATTGCTTGTTTTTGTCAGGTTTGTCAAAGATCAGATGGTTGGGCTGGGCGCGGTGGCTCAAGCCTGTAATCCCAGCACTTTGGCAGGCCGAGACGGGTGGATCACGAGGTCAGGAGATCGAGACCATCCTGGCTAACACGGTGAAACCCCGTCTCTACTAAAAAATACAAAAAAAAAAAAAACTAGCCGGGCGAGGGGGCAGGCGCCTGTAGTCCCAGCTACTCGGGAGGCTGAGGCAGGAGAATGGCATAAACCCAGGAGGCGGAGCTTGCAGTGAGCTGAGATCTGGCCACTGCACTCCAGCCCGGACAACAGAGCGAGACTCCGTCTCAAAAAAAACAAACAAAAAAAAAAACAAAACAAAACAAACAAACAAACAAAAAAAAGATCAGATGGTTGTAGATGTGTGGTGTTATTTCCGAGGCCTCTGTTCTGTTCCATTGGTCTATACATCTGCTTTGGTCCCAGTACCATGCTGTTTTGGTTACTGAAGCCATGAAGTATAGTTTGAAGTCAGGTAGCGTGATGCCTCCAGTTTTGTTCTTTTTGCTTAGGACTGTCTTGTCTATACGAGCTCTTTTTTGGTTCCATATGAAATTTAAAGTAGGGTTTTTTTTTTTTCTCGTTCTGTGAAGAAAGTCAATGGTAGCTATTGATACAAGTCAATAGCATTGTATCTATAAATTACATTGGACCATATGGCCATTTTCATGATCTTGAATCTTCCTATCCATGAGCATGGAATGTTTTTCCATTTGTTTGTGTCCTCTCTTATTTCCTTGAGCAGTGGTTTGTGGTTCTCTTTTAAGAGGTCCTTCATATCCCTTGTAAGTTGTATTCCTAGGTATTTTATTCTCTTTGTAGCAATTGTGAATAGGAGTTCACAAATGATTTGGATCTCTGCTTGTCTATTGTTGGTGTATAGGAACGCTTGTGATTGTTGCACATTGATTTTGTATCCTGAGACTTTGCTGAAGTTGCTTATCAGTTTAAGGAGATTTTGGGCTGAGACGATGGGGTTTTCTAAATACACAATCTTGTTGTCTGCAAACAGAGACAATTTGACTTCCTCTCTTCCTATTTGAATACCTTTATTTCTTTCTGTTGCCTGATTGGTCTGGCCAGGTCTTCCAATACTATGTTGAATAGGAGTGGTGAGAAAGGGCATACTTGTCTTGTGCCTGTTTTCAAAGGGAATGCTTTCAGCTTTTACCCATTCAGTATGATATTGGCTATGTGCTTAACAGAAATAGCTCTTACTACTTTGAGATATGTTCCATCAATACCTAGTTTATTGAGAGTTTTTAGCATGAAGTGGTGTTGAATTTTACTGAAGGCCTTTTCTGCATCTATTCAGATAATCTTGTGTTTTTTGTCATTGATTCTGTTTATGTGATGGATTATATTTATTGATTTGTGTATGTTGAATCAGTCTTGCATCTCAGGGATGAAGTCAACTTGATCATGGTGGATAAGCTTTTTGATGTACTGCTAGATTCATTTTGCCAGTATTTTATTGAGTATTTTCATGTTAATGTTCATCAGGGATATTGGCCTGAAATTTTCTTTTTTTTGTTGTGTTTCTGCCAGGTTTTGGAATCAGAATGATGCTGGCCTCATAAAATGAGTTAGGGAGGTGTCCCTCTTTTTCTGTTGTTTGGAATAGTTTCAGAAGGAATGGTACCAGATCCTCTTTGTACCTCTGGTAGAAGCCAACTGTGAATCCATCTGGTCCTGGACTTTTTTTGGTTGGTAGTCTATTAATTACTGCCTCAATTTCAGAAGTTGTTACTGATCTATTCAGGGATTTGACTTCTTCCTTGTTTAGTCTTGGGAGGGTGTATGTGTCCAGGAATTTATCCATTTCTTCTAGATTTTCTAGTTTATTTGCATGTAGGTGTTTATAGTACTTTTTGATGGTAGTTTGTATTTCTGTGGCATCAGTGGTGATATCCCCTTTGCCATTTTTTATTGTGTCTATTTGATTCTTCTCTGTTGTTTTCTTTATTAGTTTGTCTAGTGGTCTACCAATTTTGTTAATCTTTTCATAAAACCAGCTCCTAGATTCATCGATTTTTTGAAGGGTTTTTTTGTGTCTATATCTTTTTCAGTTCTGCTCTGATCTTAGTTATTTCTTGTCTTCTGCTGGCTTTTGAATTTGTTTGCTCTTGCTTCTCTAGTTCTGTTAATTGTGATGTTAGGGTGTTGAATTTAGATCTTTCTCACTTTCTGACGTGGGCATTTAGTGCTATGAATTTCCCTCTAAACACTGCTGTAGCTGTGTCTCAGAGGTTGGGATATGTTGTGTCTTTGTTGTCATTGATTTCAATAACTTATTTATTTCTGTCTTAATTTCGTTTTTTACCCAGTAGTCATTCAAGAGCAGGTTGTTCAGTTTCCATGTAGTTTTGCAGTTTTGAGTTAGTTTCTTAATCTTGAATTCTAATTTGATTGCACTGTGGTCTTAGAGACTGTTTGTTATAGTTTTTGTTCTTTTACATTTGCCAAGGAGTGTTGTACTTCCAATTGTGTGGTCGATTTTAGAATACATGCTATGTGTTGCTGAGAAAAATGTATATTCTGTTGATTTGGGGTGGAGAGTCCTGTAGATGTCTCTTAGCTCCACTTGGTCCAGAGCTGAGTTCAAGTCCTGAATATCCTTGTTAATTTTCTGTCTCATTGATCTGTCTAATACTGATAGTGGGGTGTTAAAGTCTCCCACTATTATTATGTGGGAGTCTAAGTCTCTTTGTAGGTCTCTTAGAACTTTCTTTATGAATCCGAGTGCCCCTGTATTGGGTGCATATATATTTAGGAGAGTTAGCTCTTCTTGTTGCATTGATCCCTTTACCATTATGTAATGCCCTACTCTGTCTCTTTTGATCTTTGTTTGTTTAAAGTCTGTTTTATAAGAGACTAGGATTCCAACTCCTGCTTTTTTTGCTTTCCATTTGCTTGGTACATATTCTTCCATCCCTTTATTTTGAGCCTATGTGTGTCTTGGCACATGAGATGGGTCTCCTGAATACAGCACGCTGATAGGTCTTGACTATATAGTTTGCCAGTCTGTGTCTTTTAATTGGGGCATTTAGCACTTTTACATTTAAGGTTAAAATTGTTATGTGTGAATTTGATCCTATCATCATGATACCAGCTGGTTATTTTGCACGTTGGATGATGCAGTTTCCTCATAGTGTCACTGGTCTTTATATTTTCGTATATTTTTGCAGTGGCTGGTACCAGTTTTTCCTTTCCATATTTAGTGCTTCCTTCAGGAGCTCTTGTAAGGCAGGCCTGGTGGTAACAAAATCCATCAGCATTTGCTTGTCTGGAAAGGATTTTATTTCTCCTTCACTTATGAAACTTAGTTTGGCTGGATATGAAATTCTGGGTTTAAAATTCTTTTCTTTAAAAATGTTGAATATTGGCCCCCACTGTCTTCTGGCTTTTAGGGTTTCTGCAGAGTATCTGTTGGTAGTCTGATGGACTTCCCTTTGTAGGTAACCCAACCTTTCTCTCTGGCTGCCCTTAACATTTTTTCCTTCATTTCAACCTTGGAGAATCTGAAGATTATGTGTCTTGGAGTTGTTCTTCTCAATAACAACTTAGTGGTGTTCTCTGTATTTCTTGAATTTGAATGTGTTCTTAGTGGTGTTCTCTGCATTTCTTGCATTTGAACGTGTTCTTAGTGGTGTTCTCTGCATTTCTTGAATTTGAATGTTGGCCTGTCTTGCTAGGTTGGGGAAGTTTTCCTGGAAAATATTCTGAAATGTGTTTCCGACTCTCTCCCCATCACTTTCAGGGACCTCAGTCAATTGTAAGTTTGGTCCAGTCCATATTTTTTGAAGAGTTTGTTTGTTCCTTTTCTTGTCTTCACATCTTATTTCAGTAAGTTGACCTTCAATCTCTGATATCCTTTCTTCTGCTTGATAGATTTGGCTATTGATACTTGTATATGCTTTAGGACATTCTCATGCTCTGTTTTTCCACTCCATCAAGTCATTTATGTTCTTCTCTAAACTGGTTATTAGCAGTTCCTATAACCTTTGTCAAGGTTCTTGGTTTCCTTGCATTGGGCTAGAACATACTCCTTTAACTCAGAGAAGTTTGTTATCACCTACCTTCTGAAGCCTACTTCTGTCAATTTCTCAAACTCATTCTCTGTCCAGTTTTGTGCCCTTGCTGGAGAGGAGTTGCAATCATTTGGAGGAGAAGAGGCACTCTGGTTTTTGGAATTTTCAGGATTTTGGTGCTGGTTTTCCCTCATCTTCATGGGTTTATCTACCTTTGATCTTTGAGGCTGATGACCTTTGAATGGGGTTTCCATGTGGGGGTTCTTTTCATTGATGTTGATGTTATTGCTTTCTGTTTGTTAGTTTATCTTCTAACAGGCCCCTCTTCTGCAGATCTCCTGCAGTTTCCAGGAGGTCCACTCCAGACCCTATTTGCTTGGGTGTCACCAGCAGAGGCTGCAGAACAGCAAAGATTGCTGCTTACTCCTTCCTCTAAAAGCTTCATCCCAGAGGGGCACCAGCCTGATGCCATCCAGAGCTCTCCTGTATAAGTTGTCTGTCAACCCCTGTAGGGAGGTCACTCCCAGTCAGGAGGCACGGAGGTCAGTGATCCACTTGAGGAGGCAGTCTGTCCCTTAGCAGAGTTTGAGTGCTGTGCTGATAGAGCCTTCCTTGTCAGGATCCGCTGCTCTCTTCAGAGGTGGCAAGCAGGGACATTTAAGACTGCTGAAGGTGTGCCCACAGCTGCCCCCTTCCCCCAGGTGCTCTGTCCCAGTGAGATGGGAATTTTATTTATAAGCTCCTGACTAGGGTTGCTGCCTTTCTTTGAGAGATGCCCTGCCAGGTGAAGAGGAATCTAGAGAGGCAGTCTGGCCCTGCCACTTGGCCCCCACTCCTTGCACTTCCTGGATGAGGTGACACTCCATCCTGCTTCTGCTCGCCCTCTATGTGCTGCACCCACTGTCTAACCAGTCCCAGTGAGATGAACAGAGTACCTCAATTGGAAATGCAGAAATCACCCACCTTCTGCACTGGTCTCGCTAGGGGCTGCAGACTGGAGCTGTTCCTATTCGGCCATCTTGCCAGCCATTTTATGAACTTTGAGCAACCAGCTATCATACGTGTTTGGCATTTCTTTGGCTAAAGAGAAATCTAGGTTGCTTCTGTCTGTCGTCCTATGTGAATTTTGAGTCACAATACTTCTGTAATGGTTGCGACCTGATTTCAATGAAAGGTGGAAACTGAAAGAAGGCCTTATTTAAATGTACAGATACTTTTCAGTGTCCTCAGAAGACAAGCCCTACCACTTTGCTCAGCAGTAGCAAAGACATCTCTTGTGCGGGTGCAGTGACATCTTGTCATCTTCTGCTTGCTCTGCATTCATTTCCCTTTCTTCTGATCATAGGCCCTTAATCCCTTGCCCTCTTTTAGAACATACATTCAAATGGTGCTGGTTCTACCTCTGTGCCACTTCTGGGGTCTGGATCTGTGGCCCAAGACTAGTCAACCAGGTTATCCATTTGGAAAATGGTGAGAAAAACATGAGGCAGCTTCTAATCCACAGCTGCTTAGTATTCCATAGGCGGTTCATGGTTTTGCTGGTTGCTAATTGTAGGGTCAAATTGACAAAGAAAAGAATAATCAGCTCAGGCACGTTGACAACAGCTGACCAGCTAGCTGACCCAGAACACTTTTTATGGAGTACTACTGGGAAAAAGGAGTCAGGCTGGCAAGACCGGGGGAAAGCATAAAGAGAAAGCAGATAAGCTATAAATCTGCTTTTCTTCATGGTTTAGAACATGTAGCCCTCCTGCACCCAACTTATCACCAGGCACCTGCAAGTTAGCTCACTTGCAACTTTGGTGTTGTCAGTACTGCACAAAGCCCTCTTCAGCACATAGCATAAGTGCTATCTTATAAAATCTCCAGCAAGCCTTCGTTTCATTGCAGTTGGCTTCTCTCATGCTGATGTGCTCATTGCTTTCTTGCAACATATTTTTATATTTTCTCTAATAAGTCTACCTTTCTTTATCTACAACTGTCTTGGTAATTTCTTTTGCCCCTGCACCACCAGCCCAGATATTTGTTGGGCTTCTCTGCAACACTTTTTATATACCTGTCAAGAATCCATAATATCTAAGTAGGCTCTGCGAACATCCATTCTGTATGATTCATTTGGATAAAGTTCCAAAGCTTGCAAAACTAATTTATGATGTCTGAGGTCAGGAGAGTAGTTATGCCTGGGTGTTGAGGGACGATGAGTGAGAAGTGGAAAGGGTATGAGGAGGCAGCTTCTGACTTTTTAAAAATACAAGTGCCGTCCACATGTATTCATTTTTTGAAAATGGAACACCATTTGAGATGCATGTATTTGATCTGTGCTGTTTTTGTATGTATATTATACTTCTAAAAAGTTTACACTAAAAATAGCCCATAAGATTGTAAAAAAAGTTTGTCTCAGCCCAACTTTTATTAATACTAAACTCAGACAAGAGGAGGAAAGAAAGACAACAAATCTAAGTACTACATGTCTTCCATATGCAGGCCTTGAGACAGAAGCTTTCTTCACATTTGCCTTGTGAGCCCTTTAGGTTATAATCACATCTAAGTTTTGATTTGCTTATTGAGAATTCCCTGTTTGTTTTTTTAGTGTGTTTTCTTTAACAGATCAATAATAATCATATCAATATGTTTTTGACTCTCAATGGAATACTTCTGAATAAATTTTTCAGTGGGCTGCTTATGTAATAAATAATCTAGAAATTTATTTCAACACACTGACTTGGCTATTACTGCCATTTGGGTGATATTTGAGGTCATAGAAGAATGGTACCAGCACTACCACTGGAGATGGAGGAAGGAGACAGAAAGGAACAGCCCAGATTCTAAGGACCACCAGCATTTGCAGAATGGATAAACAGCCTTCTTCCTAAAAAAGGAAGCACAGATCAGCAAGACAGAGTGCCATGATTGCTCTGTAAGAATGCTCGAATATTTCAGTCTTTTTTTAACTTTACAAAAGTGAAATTGCTTTTGCATGTTTTAAAATTCCATCTGCAATTTCAGGGTAGGGCCAGAACAATATATTGACTGTGAATTTAGTAACACCAGAGTTTATCTGATTAAAGAATTTTGTCTAAAAGATGCCTATAAATATTTTGTATAAAATTTCAGAAATTGGCTGATAAAAAGACTTCCCTTTTTTCTCTATCAAGTTCATAAAAAGCTAAAACGTAAGAGGAAGCAACAAAGTATGGACATTACTTGCAGTCACTAATCAAGAGAGTCAATATGGCTGGGAATATGCAATGTTCTCAAAGATTTTGCAGCTAGGTTATTCAACCTTGCAGTATATAGAAACTTGCAAGTTTTATAGGGTCATTTGTATAGATGAAAATTTTATCGAAAGACTATCTCTGAAGTTTCCTTCTCTTCTTCACCTAAACACAGCATTTTGTTTCTATGACCTATCAGTGACTATGCCAAGAAGCAGTGTAATTTCTACCACATAAGAGAAACATCCTTTTTGCATCCTCCACAAATATTTAAATTTCATTTGTATACCACCTTCAGACAGTAATTTGTTTTACTATTTTTGTTGTTGTTGCTTCAGCCCTGAGCTTTTTCTCCACATCCTAATACAGATTAATGTCTTTTAGTTGCTGTTAAATTTGTTTACTCATCCTTTGTCATATGTATAATTTAAATGATTAATTAAAATTAATAAAATGTTACATCTTTATATTGAAAGGATGAAAAATACCCTAGATGAAAGATTGTATGAAAGCTTGCTTGAAAAATCCCCTAGTGTTTTTTCTAAATCACATACTTTTCTCTATTTTGTGGCTATAGAACTCTTTAAGCAGTAATTTCACAATTCTTAGAAAAAACTTTGAACTGTGCTTTCATCATAACCCTGTTCACCGTTGCTTGAGGCCCATTGGTGGATTAGTGTTTTTCTAATAAAGGACGATTATCTGAGACTTGGTATAGATTTTTGTGCACCTTCGCTCTTTTGCTGTGGCATGTTGTCACTGTCACTTCTGCATCTTCTTTCCTAAATGTGTGACTTCTCCTTAACCTTCATGATGGTCGCTCTCCTGGCAGCACTTACTTCTGACCATTAATTCCTTCTAAAAATTTTGTGTCTTTTGCTCCTGAAGCATAATTCTTTTCTAGCTTTCCTTACTGCTGTTTCATTAGTTTATTCTCCATCGCTCATCTCTTAAATTGGGCTGAAGAATTTTCTCTTCAATTTTTTTGTACTTTAAAAATGTTTTACTTTCTCTCTAGTTTACATCATATATACCAAGGCTTCAAAAACAACTTCCAAATATATATCATTAGCACAACACTTTATAGTTGCCTACAACTCAATTTACTTTGAAAGTGGAGATAGATCTTTTTTATCTTTTGTCTTTCTTTAAACACTTAATAGAATATTGGGCACGCAAATATTAGGTAGAAGAAAATTATACATCAATTAAATTTTAAAAATAATTTCTATATCAATTTTAGGACTGTATTTTAATGAAATATTTTCCAGTGATTCACTGGAAAAAATGAATGCTGTAGATATTTTTTCCCCAGATGTGTATTTGTACTTATGTCCTAATGACCAACAGACCATCCTCAAAACTGATCCATTTTTAACTCAAGCCTCTAAGAGACAGAAGTGCATGTTAGGGATTTAGATGACATTTTAAACAATAATTGTTTTCTTTATTCTTGTGGGACACACTGATTTTGAGCATAAGTCTGTGGAGTAGAGGTAAGAAAATATTTGGAAAATCTTTTTTTTTTTTTTTTTTTTTTTTTTTTTTTTTTTAGACACAGAGTCTTGCTCTGTCACCCAGGCTAGAGTGCAGTGGCATGATCTCAGCTCACTGCAACCTCCACCTCCTGGGTTCAAGCAATTCTCCTGCCCCAGCCTCCTGAGTAGCTGGGATTACAGGTGCCCACCACCACACCTGGCTAATTTTGGTATTTTTAGTAGAGACAGGGTTTCACTGTCTTGGCCAGGCTGGTCTCAAACTCCTGACCTCGTGATCCACCCACCTCGGCCTTCCAAAGTGCTGAGATTACAGGCATGAGCCATCGCATCTGGCCTGTTGGAGCCTTCTATTGCTAAAAGTGAATATTCCATAGAGCTAAAGAAAGATCTATGTTTTTAGCATTAAAAAACAGAGCTGCATTTAAGTTCTGTGGAAACAGAAGATATTGGAGATATTAGTTAAAAATGACACGGTAGATGTTATGAAATTTGTTTTAAAGCATTACTCCCAGTTATGTCTGCCAAATTACAACCTAAAACACATTTTTTCAAATCAGCAAAGCTCTGAATTGAGAGTCTGTAACAATAAAAGAGTGCCATAAGCGCTCTGTGAAGCTATGGATAAGGAAATGAACCTCACGTTTCCTTAGAAACATGCTGTGTCTCTTCCTGAGGGGACTTAGTGAAGCCAAAGATGATCCCTGAGATTTACTTTGTTTAATAGAAGCGTGCTCTAATACATGTTTTTCACTGCTTTACTCAATTTTAGAGTGATCTGTGGTTTTCCTCAACGTGTATTTGATGTTTCTTTAGGGCAAAGTTCTGCCACACAAAAATGGCATAATTGAAAGTGCATTATATTCCAAATGGGGTAGAAATTAAGTTGCTTCTTAGATCTGAGCCATTTGATCCCTTCCTTCATCTCTATTAACTTACAGTATATAAATATCACTAGTGGACTCTGTGAGGTGGGTTCAGACTGATGTTGGAGGGAAGATGCTACAGTTCCTGCCTCTGCATTTAAGTGCATAAGTGTCTCACAGGAATGGCCAAAGTGTCCCACTCTGGGAAAAGAAGAAAAAACTGGCCAAAGAAGGTTTTCTTTTGTCTGATACCCTTTAAAAAATTCCAACGTAATATATTTAACAGATTTGTTGTACTGAATTGTTTTCGTGTATGTGTGTGGTTTGCTTGATTTTGAGATTTCGTAGTCTTTTAAAAAGACGGAGGTGTGTGACCTTCAAAGCCTTTTTCTCATTTTTATTAGTAGGTGTTGTCAGCTTGAGTACTTTCCATGCAGAGCCTATCTTGCATACCACTTACTAATCTCTTTGGTTATGAGACATTTAATTTGGCTTTAGGGGTAGAATTTTCTTGATGCCTATGAAAAGTAAGTTAAAAGACAATGTCAACAACAAACTTCACCTCTCTCTTTCTCTCTCTCTCTCTCACACACACACACACACACAGACAAAGACACACAAATTAGGCATCTTTTTTTCTTCCACCTGTTTCACACAAGTATTCTGGCACACGGTGCATACAGAGTGTAATGCTCTCTCGTTCATGGCTTGGAGCTTCCCCTGTATCCCCCTACTCTGTAGTGGCCTATTTGATGACACTGGTGACTGTACGGGGCCACAGGTTGGATTGTAACTTTGTGTGACGCACAGAGATTTTGTTCGTGTGTTTAGTTTTTTGCATCAATATGAGACCTGAAGGATTTTAGAACTCCTGATAGAAAATATTATTCAAAGCGCATAGTGTTAAGTGGCTGGTAATATTAGACCCGAGTTTGGGACTGTTTTCTTAGAACATATTGGACTTATCAATAAAATATGGTTTTAGTATTAGTCCAGAGACGTTTATTACTAACAAGCATGGCTCCATGCCTGCACTGGTTCCCAGTCCGAATGCTGGAGCTCCATAGAGCCAGGACAGCTTAGGACGGCCTGCTGGTGTGCCCTGGCAATTCTGTCTTAGAGGAGCTGTTCTTTCTGCTCCTTGTGGTGTGACATGCCACAATACATATAACCCCCTGAGCCTATGTATATCTGACAAATTGAGGATATAGGGCTTGATTTATTTAGAGTTTTGCCAGGTAACACATAAATGTGTCTGGTATACTCCCCTGAAAATATATTATGGTTATGTTGAGAATTACAATAGTGAGGAACTGGGTACTTCCTGCAGATCTCAGAGCTCATGGAAGCCTCCCAGAGGAGGCACCATCTCAGCAGAGATCTGAGCTGGTGCTACCCATGCCAAGGGAGGCCAAGCTGAGCCAGGGACACAGAATATGGTATGTTCTTAGGACAGGGCCACAGCCAACCAGGCAGGCAGGAAAGAGCAGGTGGTAGGGAGAGTGGCAGAAAAGAGAGAAGAGGAGTGCACAGCACCTAGACTATGGGGGTCTTTGTAAAAGACAGAGCAAGAAATTTGACTTTTCCTGAAGATGGGATGGAGAGCCTATGGAGAGCTTCAGCAGGAAAATGACACCCTCTGATGTTCATTATAAAAGCTGACTCTGACACTCGGTGGGAAATAGATGGTACAGGGGAAGGAGTGGAGGCAGGGAGGCCAGGTGGCTGGTGAAGACTTGCATTTGGGAGTCAGATGGAGGAACATGGCTCTGTATAGGATGATAGCACCTGTGGAGGGACTGGAGTAGAAGCTGTCAACTGAAGAATCACGAGGTTCAAATTTTGGAAACAGCTTTCTTTCTCATGAAGGGTTACAGACTGAGGGTTGGCCGTCCTGCTGGCTGGGAGGCATAGCTGAGAGGAAGCACTTGGAGGGAATGGAAGTCAATACAGAAATGCATGCTGAGTGGGATGGCCAAATATACATATTTAATGAGCTATAGGGGGAGTTACAAATATTTATGAGAAGAGAAACCTGTTCAGGAACAACTCTTAATGCCTCTTCATTGATTGCATGTTTTAAAAAATGGCAGCATTAGTGTGATCTGAGGTGGAGTTTTTAGCCCTCTGACATCAAAAGGTAAAGTGAAGGACACCAAAACCCTCACTCATCCTTTGAGAGTCAGCCAAAACACATCCAGAGATGGTGGTCACTGTTTAGAAAGAAATGCATTGTGTGACTGGTGAGCTGTCACTTGGAAGCAGTGAAGAGGAAGAGGAGTCTGGTAGCAGCCTCAGATGATTGGCCAAAAATGATGAAGAAATGAGTCATATATTTCTTTTTTTCCAGAGCTGGTCTCTGCTTTCTCCTTAGGAAGGAGTTTTGGTTAAAGACTGATAAGGAAGGGGCATACTGAGACACGCTTGACCTCCCATCTGTTGGCCAATAATTCAGTTTTTAAGGTTTCTCTGGAATCCTCTTGGCCAAGAGAGGGGTCTTTTCAGTTGACTAAGGGACTTAAGATTTTATTTGTATTTCTCAAAGGTTAGGGAAAGAGAAGAATCAAAGGCATCTTCTAGAGTTTTGCCTAAGCAAGAAGCTGGGGAGGTAGTAGAGCTGTTGGCCAAGATAGAAATCACTTAAAAAGGAGGGGGCATATGGGAAAACCATGCCTCCATTCTAGCCATATCAGTTGCTAATGTAGGTGATACCAAGAAGCAGCAGAGCACCCATGAGTGTCTTCATGAGGTTTGGATCATGATGGGATAAAATACTGTGTGTTTGGTACAAGAGAAGCCAGGAGGTGATATAATTAGTGCTGAAAGGTGGACTGTGGAGTGGCTTCATTGCTCTAGTGAGGAAAGAGGAGCTGAAGGGAAACAGGTGGAAGAGGCAAAGCAACTGGTTAGGTTTGTGTAAGTACACTCCCGGATGTTCCCACAATAATAAAATCCCCTAAGGTTGCATTTCTCAAAACGTATCTCTATTATTAAGTATATGCCTCTGTATTTTGTAAACTGCTGTCCCCTCTGGTGTGATTTGAAGACCAACTTTATTTTTGACTTTGTACGTATCAAACTTAATAGGACTTGTCCTACTAAGGAATAGTGAGGAACCATGAAATCCAGTAAAATGTGATGGACTGTTTAGATTCCCAATCTTCTATTTATGAATGAACTCTGCGTTGCTTATTAACTGAGCTCCAAGATACAGCAGCTTTTGGTTTATTAATGATGCGTGACTGGTTGCTCACATAGCATAGCTGCAGTGTGCTGGAGGAATAGCAACATTCCTTGAAAACAGTCCAATTATTTCATTTGTCATTTTAAACTGTTACATTTTAAGCAAAATAGAAAAAGACAATAGTCAGGAATGTAGTAAAATGTGTATGAGATAAAGTCAGACTAGGATTGCTGGGCTAAAAATCGAAGCTATTTTATACAAATTGTAAGGCTTGTAATTGATGAAAATAAAAGTTATTAAAATTATAGCAAATCATAATATAGAAAATATTAGTAAATTATGAAGTAGAAATTAAAGCCATTGTCTACTAAGCATATAGGTCTGCAAGAGGATGGCTTGCTTGAGCCCAGGAGTTCTGGGCTGTAGAATGTGACACTGAAAGGTTACTGGCGCTAAGCTTGACATCAATATGGTGATCTCCTGGGAACAGGGGACCACCAGGGTGCTTAAGAAGGGGTGAACAAGCTCAGGTCAGAAACAGATCAGATCAAAACTCCTGCACTGATCACTAGTGGACTCACACATGTGAATAGCCACTTCCCTCCAGTCTGAGCAATATAGCCAGACTCTGTCTCTCATAAAAATTTTATTTAAAAAATATATATCTATGATACCATGAAACAGTCACAGACTCTAGCATTGGAGAGACCTGGATTCAAATCTTGCCTGGGCCCTTTACTGTATGACATTGGATTGAACCCCTGAGCTTTATTTGCTTCATTTGTGAAATGGGAATAATCAGTATCTCTATTGCAAGGGTTTTGAAATAATATATGTTGGAGTACCCAGGAAGGGGTATGGATAGAAGAAAGTAGAAACTGAAACCAAGACCCACCTCTCACTTATGCCTGAGGGCAGTGTGTCATTGATGAAAAGACGAAGTACTAGGGAAAAGGGGGAGAAAGTGAGAGTTGATTTTAGACTAAATTTGAATGTGTTTATGATTTGGAAAACTTTTGTTGGAAATTTGGAGTGATTGCAGAGTGTGCTGGTGAATCCTCCTGTGCACCCAGGAGGATTGTGTGTGTATATAAATAAAACACTAGTCTCAGATACACGTCTAATTCTGTCATACGTGTAGCACCTGTGCCTATCAGTAAGCTTTCGGGACTGTGCTTTCTTCATATTTGTGTCTCTGAGAAGTAAACAAGAGGTTGATATGCAATAAGTGTTCAAAAACTGCTGGTGGAAGGAAGGCATGATTGTAATGGTTGTAATATTATTCATTTTATAAAGGAAATAAATCAATGTTAAAAGTAGATAGCATGATTTTAACTTTTAAATTTGGACATTTTTTATGATTTTCATTGGTGTTACCATGATATCTTCATTAAATCTTTTCTTCCCCAAAACATCATTCTATTAAAAAAAAAAATGAAGTTTGGTGTGTAAAGGCAGTAAAAAGAGTGACAGCAAGAGGGAGGGAGGGAGAGAGAGAGAAAGAGAAAGAATCTTGGGGGCTGTAAGCTGCAGCTAAATTTCAGCTGCAGATGTAAGAGTTAAAGAAAATATCAAGAAAAATGTCTCATAAAGTGGCTCCCTGGATTTTTCTGCTCTGGGAAGGCTGCCTGTGGGATGGATTGTGGCCAGCCTGCAGGGGTCAGATTCCTGGTACGGTGTTCTAGCCTCTTACTTCATTGGCTCCAGCTAAGTGATTTTACAGTCAGAGCTGTTTTAAGATCAGTGCAAGGCACTGTACAGATATTTGTGGGTGGAGAAGTAGAATTTGAGGAAGGAAGAAGCGTATGCTTAGTTTTGAAGTGTTCGTTCCATGGCTTCTTGGGCTTCTGGTGAAATGGAACGTGTGGAATTAGGAGCACAGCTAACTATGCTAGGCAGGGCAGCCCTGTGAGGCAGGTTCTTGGTTTTACAGAGAGGGGAAGTGAGGCACAGAGAGGTTAACTAACCTCTTAAGTGTTGCAGTCTAAGGCACAGAGGCATAGTTCCAGGCAAGGTTCATCTGAATCTTAAGTCCTCACTCTTTGCCACTGTGCTCCACTGCTGAGACTGTCCCTGTGAGTCCTGCCACTCTCCTCCCCTGGTCCATATGCACTGCTACTCAGTGAGGCCGAGGAAGTTAATGGTCGTGTCCCCAAGAGGATATCTCTCCCCTCCTAAGAATCTTTCTCATACATCTCAATTCTGAGATACAGACTGAGAAGCACCTCAGCAAATCCACTGCATGGAAGGCAAAACAACCTTGATTCACAGCAATGACCACAAGCAAGGGAAGCCTGGCTATGAGCACAGTCATAATGTTGTTCAAGGTTGGGGATTCAAAGCGTTCCATGTCTACCTGAACATCCTCACCTCCTGCTGACATCACCAGTGAAGGTCCTCTACTGATTGATATAAATCATTTTCAAACCCAGCAATGCATTGATGACTGTTAATTCCATGCTCCTCAAACTTGTCCTGAAATGCCTCTAACAGGGTAAGAGAAAGAGAAGATACCTCAATATGTATCCTATGGCATTGCATCCCAAAAATGATACTTATTTAAAGACTCATTTTTAGGTAAAAAGAAATTATTCAAATGTATTCTGAAAATGTTATTGGTTTTAATATAAAATGATATATTCTCCAAATCTTTAGGTGAGATTGAAGATCCAGGAGGTTGATCATTTGGTTTTATGCAGCTACCCACCGGAAGTACTCTAATTTAGGATCCATGAATCTTCAGGTCATACTGGCCTTTCAAAGGACGTTCTGAATGCCCCAATAAGTGGTTGATAAGAACTTTTCAGTGAGATAAAATAGCTCTTATTCAGGATATGTTCGTGTGTATACACATTCCATGACTTCTGTTCTCTACATTTTCATTAATTCCATGTAGAAAAGTACAGGCTGGGGACCCTGTCCCTCACAGGGTCACTGCCATTAAAACCTGTGGGTAACCACTTGTCTTTAGCACCTGTGAGGCCCGTGTTGGGGGATGAGGAGTCTATCAACGGCAACAACAATAACTAGATGTCTCCAGCTTATGAATTCTGCCATCTGGGAGGCTACAGAAACGACTGAGTGCCAAGATGGTCTCCAGGACTTCCAGGACTTCCAGCTCTGAAATTCCTTTTCTCAGTGATAAGGATAAAATAAGCAAATGGCCTTGGCAGTTCCACTCTGTGTAATGGAGGTGGCCTCATTCCCTCCCCATCCCTGCAGAAGCAGTTGAAGCTCTGGAGCACAATTTAGGCTAAGAATCACCCGCTTCTTCCTGGGGCCCTGACTCAGGCAGGCACCCAGTTCAGCAGTTTGATGTGCAGTTATGTGAACAACATTTTTCATGAGTGATCATCACCCCTTTTCTCTTGTCTATTTGGGCACTAAATTGCTGGTGAACATCCTTCATGATCAAAGAGCAATATCTGAGTGTGTCCTGAGTAAAGTTCTGTAAAGATAAGAAGCAAGACTTGCCACAACATTGTAAGATAAAGTTTACCTGCATCAATTAATTAAAATAGAAAATAGCCAATGGGCATTGTACACAAAGGAATGATGCTTGTGTTGGAGCATGATGAAGACGTGTCAGCTTTGTCTCAGCACTAACATCGCTATTAACACTTGCTATCTGCCACTGATCAGCAACCTGTTCCCGATGTAATCTGAGAGTTCCATAGCACAGCTCAATTCTTCCACCTTTCTGAGAAGAGTAGTGTGTAGGCCTTCTGACAGTGGGAGAAAGTTGCACTCTTTGGGACTCAGTTTATTCTCAAAACTCATTCAGAAGTCATCACATGTCACTGTTAGCTACGTCCAAGATGTTTGAATAAGAATTTTGGTTATAGTCGATAGTCTAAAAAATCAGTTAGTTATGGGTAATATGTGTGGCACTTACCATGTGCCAAGAATCTTGTAAAGTTTTTTACATTTAGTAATTCATTTAAGTCCAACAGTAACCCTACAAGGTATATTTTCCTCATTTTAAAGAGGACAAAACTGAGGTATAGTGGTTAAATAATGACTCAGTGGCAAAAGTGGGATTGGAGTCCCAACAGTGTGGACATGATTGCTTTGGATTGAATGTTTGTGTCTTACACCATATCCCAATGTTACAGCTCTAACCATCAATGTGATGGTATTGAGATTGGGGCCTGGAGTAGATAACTAGGGTTAGCTGAGGTCTGGAGGGTGGAGTTCTTATTATGGGATTAGTGCCCTTCTAAGAGGGACAGTAGAGGACTTGCTCATGCTCTCTCTCTCTCCACACACAAGAAAGAGCACAGAGTGAGAAGGAAAGGGGCCCTCACCAGAACCTGACCATGCCGTCACCCTGATTGCAGACTTCCAGCATCCAGGATTGTGAGAAGATAAATATCTGTGGTTTAAGTCATCAAGTCTGTGGTGTGTTTTATGGCAGCATGAGGTAACCCAGATGATGCTTTTCACCACTGTGTGGTCCAGCCTTTCATGGAAGCTCTCAGCTCCTCAGCCTTGCAAAAAACGTTTGCTGGTCACTCTCTTTGGTCCTTTCAGATGCTCTTTCTTAGTGGTGCCTCCACCAGGCCCTTGACTTCATCCTTTTCTGTCAGAGAAAAGGTGAGTAAAGTACCTCCTCCCTATGTGGGAAGTGTGGTTAACTCACAGATGATGCCACAGGGCATGTATTCAGGTGCCACAAGCAGCAGCGAATGAATGAAATGAAATGGTATTTATCCATTCCGGGGCTTGGCTCTGCAGGGCCAAGAGAACAGCTTTAGCTGTACCTCAATCCAGTCCTGGAGAGGCCAACAGGATATAACCATGGGGAGGAAACCCATCTTTTAAGGGCTCCTTGCTCAGATGGTGACAAGGTGAGGTGGTCATCTGTCCTGTCTTTATCAGTATCTGTCCTAAATACTGTGCTCTGACATTGATGATAATATTCCATATTATCAGGGCTTTTGTGGTGTTCAGGCTTCTAATTTTTCTCTTCAGGAAGGGGAATAACTTTGCTGTGTCAGCACAGTGCCTCAGGAGGGTTGCAATCTAGAAATAGTGATTGTTAAAATTGCCTGTAAACACACAATAGAAACAATATGCCACAGACACAGAGGCCCCCAGCATAGTTTCTGGAAGCTGCAGTCTCACCCCTGCCAGAGGAGAATCACAGTGGGAATTGAGGCTTGGCATCTGGGTGCCTCTGAAGCTCTTCCTGTGGCTCCTGTTAGACAATTGCCCCCAAAACACAGAAGACAGAGACTGCACATTGTGTTCAGTAATTGTTGTTTTATTTATGTTGTTTCTCGAAAAAAAAGACAGTACAGGCTGCTTATCTTTAAACCACACAGTACCAGTTTTAAACCTGTTCTAGTCTAACCTTGGAATGGAGTCGCATGTTTCAGCAGAAATATGCTGTTTCCCTGCCTTAATTTCTCATATCACACCCTGTGGAGAATGGTGTGGAAACTGCCCTGTTTTTACATGGAGGTAAAAGCTTCAGGAGGTTACTGGAGAGTGGAATGCAGGGATCATCCTGGATAACACAAAATAACTAGTTGATTAGACCAACCATTTGGTCTCTAAAATTGGGTGCTAAAGAGAAAGATAGGAAATTCAAATAATCACCACCTGTAGAAGAAAAATCAGTTAATAATTTGACAGAATTAAGGGCCCCGCCTTTCTCTCACAGAACTTTACCTCATAAAACCCTGCTTGAGAAAATTGGAAAATGTCTTCTTACCTCCTGGGGGATAAACAAGAGTTTAAATGTTGCCACCCACTCAAAACACATCTCATTCTTTATGTTCTGGAGGGAGAGGGAGTACTTATTTTGCTTCAAAGTTTCCTTTCTGGAGCTTCTTTTTTTTTTTTAAGTAAAAAAAAAAAAAGTGTTTAAAGACTAGTTAAGTGCAGTATTGAGATGTAGGGAAAGAATAGGAGGAGTTGAATCTGTAATTGGCTTTGAACAATCAGTTGAGATAACTCACTGCCTCCAGATCAGCCTTTTTTCTGAAGCTTGTAACCTTGGGCTGTCCTACGAGTCAGTGGAGAGCAACCCGTCTCATGTAGGTTCAGTTTTAAGTAGCTCACGGGTGCTGGGAAAGTTCATCAGAGTAGTCCCATCTCATGCACAACCCCATTTCCCCATGAGCTCTAGAATGGCTCATATCAGAAAGATGCCATACCAAATGCTGGCAAGGACCTGGAGCAACTAGAATGCATGTGCATTTACTTTGTCCTGACAGCCACTTTGGAGAACTCTTTGGCTGTTTCTTATAAAGCTAAACATAATCTTCCCAAATAACAGGGCAATCCCACTTCCAGTTGCTTACATTAAAAAAAAAAAAATTGGAAACATATGTCCACAAAAAAGACTTCCAGAAGCTTGTCCATAGCATCCTCATTCGTAATAATAGGTCTAAATTGGAAATAATGCAAACATCTACAAATAAGAGATTGGATAAAGAAATTGTGATATATTCATACAATGGAATACTATTCCAAAAATAAAATGAATATGTTATGGGTACGTGTAACAACTTGAATTCATCTCAAATACATTATGTCGAAGCCAGATTCGACATAACTCATGCTTTGTCATTCCATTTATGTGAAGTTTGAGAACAGTCAAAACTTAGCTATGGTGACAGCAGTCAGGGTAGTAGTTGCCTATTGAGTGTGGAGATCAACTGGAAAGGGCACAGGAGGACTTTCTGAAATAATAAAAATGTCCTATATCTTGTTTTGGGTGGTAGTTACACAGGGGTAGACAGTTGCTAAAACACTAAAAACTAAATGTGTAAGATTTGTGCATTTTAGTGTGTTTTAATTATAACCCCCAGAAAGCATTGCCTCATTTTCCTGGAGGGTAAATTTGCTCATTAAGAGCATATGAGGATGGTTTTGAGAAACCCTTGCTCTGTCATTCTGTCAATAAACCGCCATTAACTTTTTTGGTTTCAAAAAAGCAAGGTCCATTGATGAAACTCCTTTGTGCCTTAGTGACAACATTGATAAGGCCTACTGTCAACAAGAGTGTGTTTGTTATGTTTTTTATTTTTAGTGACTCTACATTTGTAGGAATGATATTTTCACAGATTACACAATCTCACCCCCATCAGTTGCAGGTGACAGGAAAGCTAATCTGGCAGATGTTTGTGCTAGAAACTGTGGGTTTATGTCCCCTTTGCGTAGGTGTACCAGACATACCAGTGGCTTGGTATTTAAACATCATGCTCAGGTGTGCAGGGTAGTTTTTGAGTTATAATAGTTGTGCAGGTACTGTGGGATTACTTGGCTGTTTATGTAAAAATTATTTTGCATTCACTTCTGAAATGAGTGCTAGTAGAATCATCTTTAGAGGAGGCTCCAAGGCATTGAACTGAGATACCTGCACTGTTTGCTGTAAATTTAAGCTTAAAACTGAAACCAGGTTATCGGCATTTCATGCAGGGAGAGAGTGGGCATGAATGATTTCGAGAAATGAAAAACTAGATTCAGCTTCAAATTTGCTTCCTCCCTTTTGTGGCAAATTAGTGTAGGCTCACTAAGCACTTTATCTGCCCATGGTAATTTATTTTTTTCCAGACGGGGTTTCACTCTGTCATCCAGGCTGGAGTGCAGTGGCACAATCATTGCTTAGTGCAGCCTCAGTCTCCTGGGCACAAATGTTCCTCATCTTCCCTCCTCAGCCTTCCAATTGCTGGGACTTACAGGTGCACCACTATCAGGGGGAACCCCACCTCCAATATTCACGTGGGTCCTTTTCTATTTCCTTAAGTGTCAGCTGGTCTGAGAAATAAAGGGAAAGAGTACAAAAGAGAGAAATTTTAAAGCTGGGTGTCCAGGGGAGACATCACATGTTGGCAGGTTCCGTGATGCTCCCTGAGCCATGAAACCAGCAAGTTTTTATTAGCAATTTTCAAAGGGGAGGGAGTGCACGAATATTGTGTGGGTCATAGAGATCACATGCTTTAAGGGCAACAAAAGATTACAAGGCAGGAGGTCAGGGCAAGATCACAAGGTCAGGGCAAAACTAGAATCACTAATGAACTTCCATGTCGAGCTGTGCATGCATTGTCATTGATAAACAAGGTTCAAGAGCAGAGAACCAGTCTGACTATAATTTGCCAGGCTGGAATTTCCTAATCCTAGCAAGCCTGGGGGCAGTGCAGGAGACTAGCTACATCTGCATAAAGTCAGACACTCCCAGAGAGGCCATTCAGACGCCTCCTCTGTGAATGCATTCTTTTCCCAGGGCTGTTAATTATTAATATTCCTTATTGGGGAAAGAATTCAGCGATATTTATCTTACCCATTTTTGGTAATAAGAGAAATATGGCTTGTCAGGCCTCTGAGCCAAAGCTAAATCATCACATCCCCTGTGATCTGCATGTACACATCCAGATGGCCGGTTTTCCTGCCTTAACTGATGACATTCCACCACAAAAGAAGTGAAAATGGCCTGTTCCTGCCTTAACTGATGATATTTCCTTGTGAAATTCCTTTTTCTGGCTCAAAAGCTCCCACACTGAGCACCTTGTGACCCCCTTCCCCTGCCCGCCAGAGAACAACCCCCTTTTACTGTAATTTTCCTTTACCTACCCAAATCCTACAAAATGGCCCCACCCCATCTCCCTTTGCTGACTCTTTCTGGACTCAGCCTGCCTGCACCCAGGTGATTAAAAAGCTTTATTACTCACAAAAAGCCTGTTTGGTGGTCTCTTCACACGGATGCGCATGAGATTTTGGTGCCATGACTCGGGCCAGGGGACCTCCCTTGGGAGATCAATCCCCTGTCCTCCTGCTCTTTGCACCATGAGAAAGATCTACCTATGACCTCCGGTCCTCAGACCAACCAGCCCAAGGAGCATCTCCACCAATTTTAAATCCAGTAAGCAGCCTCTTTTTACTCTCTCCTCCAACCTCTCTCACTATCCCTCAACCTCATTCTCCTTTCAATCTTGGCACCACACTTCAATCTTTCCCTTCTCTTAATTTCAGTTCCTTTCGTTTTCTGGTAGCGACAAAGGAGATGCATTTTATCTGTGAACCCAAAACTCTGGCGCAGGTCACGGACTCGGGAAGACAGTGTTCCCTTGGTGTTTAATCATGCGGGGACACCTGCCTGATTTTCACCCACGTTTCAGAGGTGTCTGACCACACAGGGATGCCTGCCTTGGTCCTTCGCCCTTAGTGGTAAGTACTGCTTTTCTGGGGGCGGGGAAAGAACCCCCGACCCCTTCTCTCCCTGTCTCTACCCCTTCTCTGCTTTTCTGGGATGCAAGAACCCCCTGACCCCTTATCTCCGTACCCTGACCCCCTTATCTCCGTGCCCCAACCCATTATCTCCACTCCCCAACCCCTTATCTCTGCGTCCCGACCACTTTCCCACTTTTCTGGAGGGCAAGAACCCCACAACCCCTTATCTCTGCATCCTGACCCCTTTCCTGCTTTTCTGGAAGGCCAGAACCCCCAACCCCTTCTCTCCATGTCTCTATTCTCTCTTTTCTCTGGACTTGCCTCCTTCACTATAGGCAACCTTCCACCCTCCATTCCTCCTCCTCCTCCCTTTTTCCATCCAAAAAGATCTAAATAATTCTTGTCGTAAAATGGGCAAACGGTCTGAGATGCCTGACGTCCAGGCATTCTTTTACACATAGTTCCCTCTATAGTCTTTGTTTCCAATGCAACTCATTCCAAGTCCTTCTTTCCCTCCCACCTGTCCTCTCAGTCCCAATCTCAAGCGTTGCTGAGTCTTGACTGGAGCTAAAGACATAGTCAAGGTTAATGCTCCTTTTTCTTTATCCGGCCTCTCCTACATCAGTTAGCAGTTAGGTTCTTTTTCATCAAATATGAAAAACCCAGCCCAGTTCATGGCTCATTTGGCAGCAACCCTGAAACACTTTCCAGCCCTAGACCCTAAAATGTCAAAAGGCCATCTTATTCTCAATATACATTTCATTACCCAATCCGCTGCCAACATTAAATAAAACTCCAAAAATTAAATTCCATCCCTCAAACCCCACAACCGGACTTAAGTAACCTCACCTTCAAGGTATACAATAATAAAGTAGAGGCAGCCAAGTAGCAATGTATTTCTGAGTTGCAATTCCTTGCCTCCACTGTGAGAGAAACCCCAGCCACATCTCCAGCACACAAGAACTCCAAACGCCTGAACTACAGCTGACAGAGGTTCCTCCAGAACCTCCTCCCCCAGGAGCTTGCTACAAGTGCTGGAAATCTGGCCACTAGGCCAAGGAATGTCCGCAGCCCAGGATTCCTCCTAAGCTGTGTCCCATCTGTGCGAGACCCCACTGAAAATCAGACTGTTCAACTCACCTGGCACCCACTTCCAGAGCCCCTGGAACTCTAGCCGAGGGCTCTCTGACTGACTCCTTCCCAGATCTTCTCAGCTTGGCAGCTGAAGACACACTGCCTGATCGCCTCGGAAGCCTACAGGACCATCACAGACATCTAGGTAACTCTCACAGTGGAAGGTAAGTCTGTCCCCTTCTTAGTCAACACAGAGGCTACCCACTCCACATTACCTTGTTTTCAAAGCCCTGTTTCCCTTGCCTCCATAACTGTTGTGGGTATTGACGGCCATGTTTCTAAACTTCTTAAAACTCCCCAACTGTTGTGCCAACTTTGACAATATTCTTTAATGAACTCCTTTTTAGTTATCCCCACCTGCCCAGTTCCCTTATTAGGCCAAGACATTTTAACTAAATTATCTGCTTCCCTGACTATTCCTAGGCTATAGTCACACCTCATTGCCACCTTTTCCCCCAGTTCAAAGTCTCCTTTGCATCCTCCCCATGTATCTCCCCACCTTAACTCACAAGTATAGGATACCTCTACTCCCTCCTTGGTGACCAATCATGCACCCCTTACCATCTCTTTAAAAATTAATCACCCTTACTCTGATCAATGCCAATATCCTGTCCCACAGCACTCTTTAAAAGGATTGAAGCCTGTTATCACTCACCTGTTAGAGCATGGCCTTTTAAAGCCTGTAAACTCCTCTTACAATTCCCCCATTTTACCTGTCCTAACACCAGACAAGGCTTGCAAGTTAGTTCAGGATCTGCACCTTATCAACCAAATTGTTTTGCCTATCCACCCTGTGGTGCCAAACCCATATACTCTCCTATCCTCAATACCTCCTTCCACAGCCCATTCTTATGTTCTAGATCTCAAGCATGCTTTCTTTACTATTCCTTTGCACCCTTCATCCCATCCTCTTTTCACTTTCACTTGGACTGACCCTGACACCCATCAGGCTCAACAAATTACCTAGGCTGTGCTGTTGCAAAGCTTCACAGACAGCCCCCATTACTTCAGTCAAGTTCAAATTTCGTCCTCTTCTGTTACTTATCTTGGCATAATTTTCATAAAAACACATGTGCTCTCCCTGCTAATCTCCCAAACCCCAACCCCTTCTACAAAATAACAACTCCTTTCCTCCTAGGCATAGTTAGTAAGGTCAGAATTCTTACACAAGAGCCAGGACCACATCCTGTAGCCTTTCTGTCCAAACAACATGACCTTACTGTTTTAGCCTAGCCCTCATGTCTGTGTGCAGTGGCTGCCACTGCCTTAATACTTTCAGAGGCCCTAAAAATCACAAACTATGCTCAACTCATTCTCTACAGTTCTCATAACTTCCAAAATCTATTTTCTTCCCCCTACCATCGCTCAAGACAATGCTTATGCTGATAAGGTAGCTAAAAAAGCAGTCATCAAAAGGCATCTAATCCCATTGCTTAGGACAATGCTTATGCTGATAAACTAGCTAAAAAAGCAGCTAGAGTTCCAACTTCTATCCCTCTAGGCAGTTTTCCTCCTTAACCTCGGTCACTCCCACCTACTCCCCCACTGAAACTTCCACCAATCAATCTCTTCCCACACAAAGCAAATGGTTCTTAGACCAAGGAAAATATCTCCTTTCAGCCTCACAGGCCCATTCTATTCTGTCATCATTTCATAACCTCTTGCATGTAGGTTACAAGCTGCTAGCCTATCTCTTAGAACCTCTCATTTCCTTTCCATTGTGGAAATCTATCCTCAAGGAAATCACTTCTCAGTGTTCCATCTGCTATTCTACTACTCCTCAGGAATTTCTCATGCCCCCTCCCTTCCCTACACATCAAGCTCGAGGTTTTGCCCCCACCCAGGATGGGCAAATTGACTTTACTCACATGCCTCCAGTCAGGAAACTAAAATACCTCTTGGTCTAATTGACACTTTCACTGGATAGGTAGAGCCCTTTCCCACAGGGTCTAAGGCCACTGCAGTCATGTCTTCCCTTCTGTCAGACCTATTTCCTTGGTTTGGCCTTCCCACCTCCATACAGTCCGATAGCAGACCAGCCTTTATTAATCAAATCACACAAGCATTTTTTCAGGCTCTTGCTATTCAGTGAAATCTTTATGTCCTTTACCATCCTCAATCTTCAGAAAAGGTAGAACAGACTAATGGTCTTTTAAAAACACACCTCACCAAGCTCAGCCACCAACTTATAAAGGACTAGATAATACTTTTACTACTTTCGCTTCTCAAAATTCAGGCCTGTCCTCAGAATGCTACAGGTTATAGCCCATTTGAACTCCTGTGTGGACACTCCTTTTTATTAGGTCCCAGTCTCTTTCTAGACACCAGCCCAACTTGAACTGCACCCCAAAAACTTAGAGCCTAAAAACTCACCAACCAAGCACGTAATTACACTGAATCCCCTTAGACTCTCTCTAATTAGATGTCCTAGGTCCTCCCAATTCTTAGTCCTTTAATACCTGTTTTTTTTTCTTCTCTTATTCAGACCTTGTGTCTTCCATTTAGTTTTTCAATTCGTACAAAACCTCATCCAGGCCATCACCAATCGTTCTATATGACAAATGCTCTTTCTAACAACCCCACAATATCATCTCTTACCACAAAATCTTCCTTCAGCTTAATCTCTCCCACTCTAGGTTCCCATGCCACCCCTAATCCCGCTTGAAGCAGCCCTGAGAAACATCGCCCATTATCTCTCCATACCACCGCCAAAAACTTTTTGCTGCCCCAACACTTCAACACTATTTTGTTTTATTTTTCATATTAATACAAGGAAACAGGAATGTCAGGCCTCTGAGCCAAAGTTAAGCCATCATATCCCCTGTGACTTGCATGTACACATCCGGATGGCTGGTTCCTGCCTTAACTGATGACATTCCATCACAAAGAAAGTGAAAATGGCCTGTTCCTGCCTTAACTGATGACATTACCTTGTGAAATTTCTTTTCCTGGCTCATCCTGGCTCAAAAGCTCCCCCACCAAGCACTTTATGACCCCCTACCCCTGCCCGCCAGAGAACAAACCCCTTTGACTATAATTTCCTTTACCTACCCAAATCCTATAAAACGGCCCCACCCCAATCTCACTTCACTGACTCTCTTTTTGGACTCAGCCTGCCTGCACCCAGGTGATTAAAAAGCTTTATTGCTCACACAAAGCCTGTTTGGTAGTCTCTTCACACGGATGTGCATGACATGACTCTGTTCTGCCTGGCCCACAGACAGTCAGACTTTATAGTTATCTCCCTTGTTCCCTGAAAATCGCTGTTATCCTGTTCTTAAGGTGCCCAGATTTCATATTGTTTAAATACACATGCTCTACAAACAGTTTGTACAGTTAACACAATCATCACAGGGTCCTGAGGTGACATTCATCCTCAGCTTATGAAGATGACAGGATTAAGAGATTAAAGACAGGCATAGGAAATCACAAGAGTATTGATTGGGGAAGGGACAAATGTCCATGAAATGTTCACAGTTTATGTTCTTCTTCCATGGCTTCAGCCGGTCCCTCCATTCAGGGTCCCTGACTTCCCGCAACACACCACCATAACCAGCTAATTTTATTTTTTGTAGAGAGAGAAGTCTTATATGTTTCCTAGACTGGTCTCAAATAGACCATTCTATTTCCAAGAGTGGTCTCAAACCGTCCTTCTGCCTCAGCCTCCCAAATTGCTGGAATTTCAGGCATAATTCTTCATGCCTAGCCATTTTATTTTTTCTGCTGCATTGCAGAGTTAGAGCCAATTTCGTTTCTCCTGCACTGAGAATGTGCATTCCCAGCAGGTCATGGTTGAACTCAGCACACCTGCAGCTCAGTCAAGCTCTTTGAAGGATGCACAGTTACTAACTGTCAGCGTTTCACAGCCACCTTTAGCAACTGCGTTTGGAACTTTCATTCCCACCCTTTCTAAAACAGCTCACAGTAACATGAGAATGGGATTTAACTTTTGACATGCACACTCATGAAAACCAATGATTTTGGAAAGCCAAATTGTTGAGAAGATAAAGTAGGGATTCTGAATACAAGTATTTTTACAAATCTGATTGTCGTTGCAGGTTTTGTTTTATTTTGTTGTGTTAATGCTGAGAGTAGAGAATGGATTCGAATATTTACCTCCTCTGTTTCTTTTTGTTTTGTAACTTTGCAAGTGGTCCACATTTTCCTTTATTTAAAATTTAAAGTTGGTGCCTAGTGTTAAATAGAAGGGATACTTCTGCATAAAGTATTATGGAGATGCTCTGTTCTGCCCAGGGTGGTGCAGGTGAAAAGAGGGCAGTTCCTCCTCCTCACACTTAGGGCAGGGAGCAGCATGCAGGGACAGATCAGCAGCTTTGGGTGTTGACAAATCCACTCTGCTGCAGATTCCTGGGGCAAGTTGCAGACTTAAATTTTTGTTTGTAAAATGGGGGAACACAAACAGATCTTATGTCGTGTTGGTTACTCCAGAAAAGAGAGAGAGAGAGAGAAAGAAAGATAGGGAGGGAGGGAGGGAGGGAGGGAGGGAGGGAGGGAGGGAGGAAGGAAGGAAGGAAGGAAGGAAGGAAGGAAGGAAGGAAGGAAGGAAGGAAGGAAGGAAAGAAAGAAGGAAGGAAGGAAGGAAGGAAGGAAGGAAGGAAGGAAGGAAGGAAGGAAGGAAGGAAGGAAGGAAGGAAGGAAGGAAGGAAAGGAGGGAGGGAAAGAGTAGGAAATAGAGACAGGGAGAGAAAGAAAGAGAGAGAGAGAAAGAGACAAAAAATGTTGTAGTCTGTCAACACATTTATAAACAGTTGGTCCTGGCGCTCTGTGGTGTGTATGAGTAATAGCATGGCTGAAGCTAATACATTCTCTGATCCTGATCCCCAGGTTCATGAGTGTCTTTCATTAATATTCTTTGTAATTTAACCCCAGGGCATTGCTGCACAGCTCAATGGCCTTACAATCAGACAAGCCTCTAATTCTGTCTTCAACTCTCACCAGCTTGTGTCCTAATGTATCAAGAATTTCACCAACCTGAGCCTCACTTTCCTGTAATTTACTGCAGTGGGTTCCTAGGCATATGACACCTAAGATATTGCCTTAGAATGATTTTAGGATTCCAGATCTCAATTCATCTGTAAAAATCAGGGCAGTAGGAAACTTTCTGAGACACACCTTTAAAATTAGTTACAATGTGTGCTATATTTACAGATCTTAGTTTTGAAGACCAGCAACACAACAATACTTCCAGATCTCCATCTAACCTCTGCTCATTTGAGAGGGGCTTTGTATTTTCAACAGGAGAGTTCAAAGTTCATTTTTTTTCCAGCAACTACAGTTCTAAGTGAAATAATCTATTTTTATTGATACATGATATTTTACATATTTATGGGATACCTACGAGTCATGATCTATTTTAAGTAATCCCTTAGTGTTGTAAAATCAGCAGTACTTTTAAAAATAAATGTACCTTGTTAGTTATCCCACTTGTGTCATCAGAACTACAGCTTGAACAAGTCCACCTTCCATGGACCAAACACCACCCTGTGCATTTCTAGCATGAGCAAAATCCAAGGTCCTGGCTGGACTCCAGAGACTCTGTTTACCTCAGAAGTATTACAATAGGAGGCAGAAGGAGCAGGCAAATCCAACTTCTTTCTTGTAGTTTCCTTGGTTGGGGAGGAAAAGTTGAATTTTACTATTATGGAGAAGAAACAGGAAATAGAGACAGGTAAAGAGATATGACAATACAGATCACTAGTCCTGCCACCCAGAACTTGTTTCCACGAATTTAGTTTGAATATATTAAAGTGTATACATAAAGGTAGGTACTCTTAAGTCCATCAGGTCTTGGATGTCCACTGTTTTTGCAGTTCCAGAATGTGTTTGCTTAAAGTAAAGTGAGGAAATACCAAAACAGGACTATGAAAATTATGGTATATATTGATGTGTCACATAATACAGATGTAACATAATAAAGATGTGTAAGATGATATAACTTGTGGGTATACCTACCTCATCTGGGGATAACTTTTCAAGTTTAATTTTGAGGCTTGACTCAATCATGCTTCCCTTCCCTTTCATAGGTTGTCTATGAGATGTTGTCATAGATCTCATATTATGCAGTAGTTGTAGAATATGACATCTATTATAATTCTATATTACTTTAATTGCTGCACAGAAGTTCATTGTATATAATTGCCACAGTATATTTATAGATCTTCTTCTGGGACATCTATTTCTAGTTTATGTGATAGTATAGCACTTTCATGAATATTCTTGTGCTTGATCTTTACACATTTTCTTTTTTCCTTAGGATGAATTCTGAGAGATTTAATTGATGGGGCAAAATGTACTCACTGTTTGAGGTTTGAAATTTTTCCATCAAAAGCTGGTACTCTTGGTTTTTTTAAGACAAAGAACAAATCCTCCCCTGCCAGGACTGACTTTTGGCTCTTTTTTTTTTTTCAAACCTGAAAGCTTTTTTGGTTTACTTGTCATAAAATGCCAAGCACAATGAACAGGGCTCTGTGAAGGTACTCAGAGGTAGGAGGGCTGTGATTAGGAGAAGGCTTGGCCTGATGGGCAAGTTGAGTGGTCAGAATTAGAGTGAGGGGGTGGGGGTGCTTTGGGGATAGGTGCTAGGGAAGGACACCCTGAAGGGCAAAGGGAGCAACAATGGCTGCAGTACATGTGGCCATTCAGCTGGAGCAAAAAATGGAAACCAGAGTGGGCTGATGATTGGATGCCAGGCCTGAGCCAGGTGAGTCTGTTCTCATTATACTGTAAAGTGAGCTGTTCCAGGCCTCCCCGATTCTTAGCCCTATCAGTCCCTGCAGGGGTCCCTGAAAAGGTTAATCTTGCATTAGGCCCTCCGCTGTTTTCCCTCTGTAAGCCTCACTCCACTTTGCAGTGAGTTCTAGTATAACTTCTAGTCCAGTAAGATCAAATGGTTAAGGACTCCAGAAAAGAAATTTAGTGAACATAAAGAGTTTGGCATACTTTTGTCCCTTTCCCAGGTGAGCCATGCTTCTAGGCCAGCCTCCCAATTCCATGCTTGCTTCATGCTCCTGGCCTTTGCTTACTCAAACCAATCTGTCCTCCTGACCCTGTCATCTCTGTTCAGAGTAAATACCTCCCTCCCTCCCTCTGCTTTTGCCCTAAGTTCTTTCTTCAACCCACCTAACATCTAACTTGGCCCTGCAGCTCTGTTTCCCCAAAACCCTCTCTGCCTGTTTCCTCCCAAGCTATCTGTGACCAGTGCCAGAAACCAGAAAATCTTCCTGAAAGCTACATTCTTTGCTGCTCTTCCCTCTCCTTTATCCTTCTACTTGGAATCTCTCTCCTTCTACCTGTCTCTGTCTGCTGAAATTGTGTTCATCTTTCCAGGTACATCCCTCACTTTTTCATCTTTAAGAAGTCCTCTCAGAAACCCCGTAGGATATTTTCATGATATATATCATATTCCATGGTGTAATGTAGATTTTTAATTTTTAATTTTCTGATGGTTTTTAATTTTCTGAGGGCAAGAGCTATAACCTAGTCATCTTCCTCTCCTAAGTGGGGAGTATCACCATGCCTTGACCAAGTAGCTATGATATGGGTACTAGCTCCATAAATGGATGAGCAGTGAGGAAAAAAGGAGATGATTATGGATGAATGAAGAATGTTAATAAGAGAAGTTTATTCCACAGTGAAGCAGTGTTGGTAGCTCCAAAATCTCTCTTTAGGAAGGATTTGGGACAGCATCCTAATAAAAAGGACCTGGAAGCACTTTATAAAAGGGAGAGAGAAGATCACATGTCAAACTAGAAGGATGGAGGTGAGAGGAGATAGGGCTCCAGAGAGGAACAAGCCCCTTCTGTCCCCTTGAACCTCCTGCCAGTGCATGGGTTGCCTCTCATTAAATGTAATAGTACTTGTTGCTTTGGTGTAGTGAAATACATGTCTTGATGAAATTGCATTGCACCATTTTTTAAAGAGAGAATACTCAAACATGTGTCACTTCTGTTTCTTGAAAGCAATTGTGATCCTGAACTACGCACACTTCTGGTTGGGATTATTTCTGGTTTTTACTGCCTGTTTGATTGAAGATGTGGCATGGAAAGCATAAGTTGAAGAGATGAGTGCAGGGCTCATCTATCCCTGGAATTGTCTTTCCCACAATCCCTGACCCAGAATATGAGCACTACTGGAATTCTGAAGAAATGGGTCTCTTGCTACCTCCTAGTAAAAGATTATTTTTGAAAAAGAAATGGTAAATCTAAACTTGTGCTTTATCTTGATATGAAAATATAGACAGCCATAGAAAAATTTAAAAATTAACTGGGCATGGTGGTGTATACCTGTAGTATCAGGTATATCAGTATCACTACCTGTGATCATGTCACTGCACTCCAGTCTGGGCAAGAGAACAAGACTCTGTATCTTAAAAAAAGAAAAAGAAAAGAAAGGATATGTCATGATAGGAAAATATGTAGACAAAAAGGAGCTTTGAGAAAACCTGTGAAGTCAGTAGGGATGCTGCCTTATAAGGCAGAGTTTCTAAACTCCATCAGGTTGATAAAGTATGACTCAAAATTTATCTCTGTTTATACCTTCAACTGAGTGCTTGCTATATGATCACAAAGATCACAAATATGGCCCGGCTTCATATCCCATGCTTAAGAGAAAAACTGTGTATAGATAAGGCATTTCAAATTAGAAGAGTGAAGTATTCTTCATTTTTCCAAACATCCTCAAATAGATATATCTACAATAAATTCTTCTAGAGAGGTAGCTCACAGGTCTATGAGAAAATCAATCACAAAGATGGCACTATTATGTAGGTAAAATAGAAAATACTACTCAATTTTTTTCTTTTATGTTCTAAAATATATTATTTCCAAAATGTCTTGTGTACAATATAAATGTAGGGACTAATTTCCAAGATCATGTAAATTTTAGTTTTATCCATGAGCAAAAAGAGGGGCTGCTTAAAAAACATAATACTGATTGTTGTTTTTGGTGGTCCCAATTTCTCCTGCAAATATGTGGCAACTTCCTTGAAAACTGGGACTCTGGGCTGGGTGTGGTGGCTCACACCTGTAATCCTAGCACTTCGAGACGCTAAGGTGGGTGGATCACCTGAGGTCAGGAGCTCAAGACCAGCCTGGCCAACATGGTGAAACCCCATCTCTACTAAAATACAAAAAATAGCCAGGCATGATGATGGGTACCTGTAATCCCAGCTACTCTGGAGGCTGAGATGGGAGAATTGCTTGAACCCAGGAGATGGCCATTGCAGTGAGCTGAGATTGAACCACTGCATTCCAGCCTGGGCAGCTGAGCCAGATGCCGTCTTAAAAAAAAGAAAAAAAACAAGAAAAAGAAAATTGAGACTCTGGGCAAACACAATTATTTTGGGTTCCTGAGGTTAACAATTGAGACTTTAATTCAAACCTTACAGGAAAAGACATCAGGTTTCATTTTTATCTCACCATTTCTCCCACACGCGTTGAGAATTTTTCTTGCCTGACAGTCAAGGATGTCTTTGGGAAGGTCTTCATTTTGGCATTATCTTGACAACCAATGATATCTAATGCAAAGAGAGAGGGGAGAAAGAATATTACAGTCATATTTTCTTGTTTTTTTCCCCATTCATTTTTTTCACTGTTCATGAAAAGTAAATCATTTTAATTTCTTAAATGCTTTGATTTACCACTACTTCCATTTTCTTTTGTAAAACCATGTTCTGAAAATAACAGAGTCATAATCCTTTGGAAATAAAGGGATTATAGCCAGAAAAGCTGTTTTCTTAATCTAATGGATATACTGTATGAAAATATTAGTTCCGTTATTTGCTCTTTCAGCTAATATGCCCTATCGTGACACAACATAATCCCTTGCTAAATTTGTTCAGTTTTGCAAAGATAAGTTAGTTTTAGATAAATAAAGCATAGTCTTGCCCATAGGAACAAGCTGCTGCCCACTGCCTGGCATCACAGCCCCAGAACTCAGCTATTTCCAGGAGCCCACAGCATCTCATTTCTGGGCTGAGCCAGAAAGACCACTGCTGAAGTCTAGAGGCACTTTTCTGAAAGGCATTTTTGTCTTGTTTTGTTGAGGGGAGCATGAAAGATAGTATATATTTGCGGCCACCTGGAGTATTTGCCCAAATTTGTAATCTCTATTTGATATCTAAGCTATACTCAATCGGTAATATCTATTTAATATGCTCAACTTGTAATACCTATTTAATATTTAAACTATACTCACCCCTCTCCTCAAAAACAAGAATTTGGTGAGTTTATTTGGGCATTTTCTCTTTGATCATGAGGCCCATATTATGTCTCATATTATACTCCAAACCAAAAATATTTGTTGAGGCAAGTAAATTCATAGGCTTCTTCCAAGGAGAAGAGGGATGTTGTGAATTGTTTTCCTCTGAGAAGGCTACAGTGCTTCATGTGATTTATCTTTCTGAATTTGCAGCTTTAGAAAACATGTTTTTTCTTCCCATACATTGAACAAAAATATTAATCCTGATTGTCCCCAACCACCCATCATTGGATATATGTTGCCAAATATTTCCTGAGGCACAATATGCTATGATGTACCTTGAAGTTCCCAGAATAGGTTTACAGTAGTGAGAGGGAACTGAGGAGCAGCTGAAGGTCTTATTTTGTGATAGCAACACATGTTGATGTTAGGGAGCTTCCAAGGTGATGCTGCTGTTCTTTCATCTTGAGTTTGGTCAAATTTTTCTTTTCTTTTCTTTTTTTTTTGAAACGAAGTTTAACTCTGTCCCTTGGGCTGGAGTACAATGGCCTGATCTCAGCTCATTGCAACCTCCGCCTCCCGGGTTCACGCAATTCTCCTGCCTCAGTCTCCTGAGTAACTGGGATTACAGGCATACACCACCACACTTGGCTGATCTTTTGTACTTTTAGTAGAGACGGGGTTTCACTATGTTGGCCAGACTGGTCTCAAACTCCTGACCTTGTGATCTGCCCTCCTGGGTCTCCCAAACTGCTGGGATTACAGGACTGAGCAATTGTGACCAGCCACCTTTGATCAATCTTAAGGACGTTTTGTTTTGTTTTAAATTTTCATGGTCATCGCTCTCTTTGGAAAGAGCTTTTAAATTCCAGGGCAAAGCAGGCCTTCCTTTTCAAATATATTTCTGTGAGTGCTTAGGAAACTGAGTTGCTCCATCTTTCTGCACCTTCTCCATTTTTTTTCCCCCAGTTTTTCACTTGAATTTCAGGACCTGGCTGTTAAGAGAAAGTAAAGAGAACCAGAACGAGACAACTCAGTCACTTTTTTCTTGGAATCTGTCAACTTTCTGGATACAGACTCATTATTTTTACAATATTTAAGTCAGATTTGGAACTCCATAAAATGCCTACACTATTGTCCTTTTAACCAAAATTTTCATGAGGAACCAAACCTATCTTTTATTAAAATAATTGATTGAGTATATGTGATACCTAGCTAATGAATATTTGTCTTAGAAGTATGAATTTTAAATTACCCAGAACTGTTTTAGAATCCCTTAGTTTATATTCACAGAAAATGTTTGCCTATGACAACATTCTTAAGTAAGCTGCTGTGTACCAGTTCTCATTTAGGAGAAATGTGTTAGTATTGCTTTATAAAACTAATATAAGCTCAAGGCCACTGAATACAGAGAAACTCATTTTCATTTATCTAACTGTATGTCTTGTACTTTGCCTTTGTTCAAACAATACAGTCCCCAATTCTAGAATGACTTTCTTTTCTTTTTTTGTTTGTTTTTGTTTTTGTTTCTTTTGTTTTGTTTTTTGAGACACAGTCTCTCTCTTTCACCCAGGCTGGAGTACAGTGGTGCGATCTTGGCTCACTGCAACCTCTGCCTCCCAGGTTCCAGTGATTCTCCTGCCTCAGCCTCCCAAGTAACTGGGATTACAGGCGTGCACCACCACACCTGGTTATTTTTTGTATTTTTTAGTAGAGATAGGGTTTCACCATGTTGGTCAGGCTGGTCTTGAACTCCTGACCTTAGGTGATGCCCCCATCTCAGCTTCCCAAAGTGCTGGCATTATGGGCATGAGCCACCACACCTGGACTTTATTTTCTTATTATAATCTCAGATAAGCAGTTAAATGGAAATAAGAGAAAATGAGCTATTTCTATATACAAATAGGCCTTGATTTTTTAAACTTTCTAACTAAACTAATTTATTTTGAAGTACATTATATTTACATTTTCATCCATGTTTAGAATTAAACACTTTGACTGGCTATCCTTGCATACAAAAAGAGTCCAGGAAAAAAATTTCCAAAACAAAAAGATGGAAAGTAAGATCCTAAATCAATCAATTTATTTGAAAAGTCTCTAAGAACCTGGAAATGCTCTTAGGCAGACTGAAGAGTCACAAGTCTCATACTCATGTGTCAGTAGCCACAACCCCACTTTGTCCCTTCTGTGGTCATCTGTCCCCTTGATGTTGGATTAGATGAAGCCTGGACCACTCGGGGGTAAGCCATTTTCAGATAATGGGGCTTACTTTGTCAAAGTTGTGATGCAGAACACACAAAATCCTGGCTCCTGGTGAGACTTAAGTGATGTGCCAGTGGCTAATGCTTAACAACTCACTCGATGATCTATGAATATTAATTTTAGGCCACTCACTTGTAGATTTCAGACAGGGAATATTTTAGAACCTTTTTTTCCCTAATTCATGCCTTATGAGATAAAATGTGCTTGAGAACACTGTTTTAAATTACCAGCACCCCTTCTACTCAAGTGCTACATGCAGAAAGAGAAGTCAAGTCATTCCCAGCATTGCAATGCAGTATTCTCCAATAGCAGCAAAGTTTCCAGGCTAGCTCACAGGGGCTAGCCTAGTGGAAATATTAACAAATTGCTGAATAACTCTCGTATATGGATGCAATTTCATCCGCTGAGACCATGTACAATGCCTGGGAGCATAGAGATGCTCAGACCATTGCCCTCTGAGGACTTGTTTTGAATGAGAGGAAACAAGCAGCTTCCACAGTGGATCAGATTCTCTTTGTTCTTGGCCTAAGATGTAGATTATAAGTACCCAGGCTTCCTATTTCTCCTGGTACCTGTGCAAGCTGATGGCTCACAGCAGGTGGGGCACACATTCAGTGGCCTTGTCAGTCTAGCTTCAGAAGTTCATAAGATAAAAGGCAAAGTTTGAGTTCCCAAATAATTCATAATAAACAGCATAGATTTTAACATCCTTTTTGACTGTCTTTTTTCCAACAAAAGACATTTTCTCATCTATTGTTTAAAATAAAATTCCACAAGCTCTGCTTTGACCTGCAGTATTTTATCTATCCTGAGTCTCAGGACACTGTCGATGGAATTAATGTATAATGTGTTAAGGCCTGTGTGACTTTCTCTTGTTTACTTTGGGGGAAAGGATGCCAGGCACATATACAATGTCTCGGTGCTAATACGTTATGATGGATTAACTCAAAGCATTTGGAGATGACTCATATTATTGTAGCATGCTTTCCTTTATTGAAGGTGGAGGGTGGGTGGTGGTAGAATGTGATTCCACAGAAATGGTCCACGTCTTCAGAATGTTCTCCTGGCACTTTTTTATTTTGAGACAAATGTGCTCAGTTTTTGTTCTCATTCTGTCTTTTAAGTTCTGATACCCAGCAGGATTTTCACATGTGTTTATGTTGAAATTAAACCAATGCAAAAATTTTTACCCTCATATGTTGCTAATTCCTGAGCCTATTCTATTTACAGTTTTTTCCTCCTGTATAACCCATATCTTATTAAATGTCTTTTCTTCTTCTAGATTTTTTTAATAGTAGCTCAATTTTAGTTTTATTCAGTCTCAATTTTAGAAAAACCCTGAGATTAGCCAAATATTTGAACATTGTAAGATATTAATCAGTTTAATCAGAAAAAAAAGATCTAGAAACACTTCCTACAGTTCCAGAAGAGTGAGCTGTCCTAGCTGAGGGCTATTTCATAACAGGTAGTATTTCATCAAAGCCTATATATGTGGACACTAATGGTGAGTCATCACCAGAGGAAGATGAAAAATCTGCAGTCTGTATTTGTGTTGATGCCACATTTCAGGGCAAAGGTTTTGCATCCAGACCATGCACTCTACCATCCTAAATCCGTGGCTGCTGTGCCAGTGGCTGTTTTCATACCAAAAATGGAGGGAGAAAATGGGCTAACTCCTGGGCTCTCTGACTGCAGTCAGGCCAAGGATGAGGGAACAAGCATCTGTTCACTAGGGTGAGGATTTAAAGCATCTTCTGGGTTTTCAAATCCTACCAAGAAAAGCTTCAGAGGCAGACCTTGAGTCTCTGTGAACTCCATCCTGTCTTTGAATGACTGGGCTCCTCAGCAGGTCTACAGATGTCTAGTTCTTTGTGGGGTGGTGGTAACTCTTGACATTTATTGTCCAGATCTGATCTGCAGCACTTAGGATGCCTCCAGCCTATGGAGATGGAGCATACATCATGCATGTTCACTGTACATGCTACACCACTTCTCAAGCCTCAACCTCTATCAAAGGGCTTTTGGGAATGGCCCAAGATGGGAGTAACCTCTCTTTTCAGCTCCGTCAAATTCTTACACCACGTTCTTTTGTTTTTTTCCTCATAATACAAGGCCAAGCACATCTGCAAAAAAGACATTGCTGGAGGAGGTGCAAGAGCTGGAAACCAAGTTTCCTGTCCTGGGAAAAGCAGTGGTGTGGAAGAGCAGTGGAAAGAGGTAGGGAGCTTCATCCCAGTACCTACAGAAAACAAATTCTCCCGGTCCCTTTCTCTGTTTTTCTATTTATACATTTTTTTTTTCGCATATTGGTTTTCTATAGAAGCACAACATGCTCAGTTTTAAGCAGTTTTGGTTATACTCAAATTTAAGTTGTATTCTTTCTGTGGCCTCATGAAATCTGACTTTCTGGGTCACTGGGTCTGTCTCTAGGTAAGAATGGGGGTTTTATTGGGTTTAGAGGTGAGCAAAACTATCCATGTGCCAAAAAATTGATGTCATAGCATTATTATCTTAAGGTGGAAAAGTGTAGGTTTAGCAATATTGTTGGGGAAACCAGCTGCACACCATCCAGCCCCACACCACCCTGTGGGTACCCCCAGTTTGGCGGAGACCAAGGAGTTAGAAAGAGACAGAATAAGCATTTAAAAGGCGGGTCCAGGGGACCGTAGCATCAGAGGCTTGCTCACTGCCCAAAGCTCTCGGGCTCCACCCAATTTATTGCTTTACAGGATCTTTGTTCTTAGGGCAGATGGGAGGGGTTGGAAGGGATGAGGAAAAGGATTAATTAGTGAAGGAGAACTCAATAAGATGCATAGCAGAGGCGGTTTCTGTGAATTTCCTTGAGCAAAGGCATGTGTCTAAACTACTTAAGATCTTTGACTTATCGGGACTGAAATGGGTGGGAGTGGGTTTCAGGAGGAGCCAAGATGTTTGATTGTACTCCACTGCCTCAAGGGAGTGTTACCTCCCTGAGCAACCTGTGGAATGTCGCTGAGTGGTTATGCTCTCGGGGCATAAAGACATGAAGGCAATAAGGAGACTTTTCTCCTGAGAGGCCGCCCATGGCTCCCCATGGGTGTCTCACACAGGGAAGACCAACTCATCTGACACCACAGAAACTCTCTTTCCCACAAGTATTCCACAGAGGAGTTAAATCCAAGCCTTTGAATTTCAGACTCAATTATTGTATCCAAGGATGAGTATCACACATGAAGGTTTGCATGTGAAATAATTCATGTTATTATTCATTTAAATCTTGTTAATCCCACTTCAGCATATCTAGGTGAGGGAGTTGTTTTTAATTAACTAATATTTCTGCTGGGGTTGAGAAGGATCGTGTGAACTTTGGAACAATATTGCTTCTTGCATTCCTAATTGCTTATGAACATCAGCCTGCCTGCCCTTCCTGCACATAACAGCTAGGCCTGTGCATAATTTTTGTTTCATCACATATGTTAAGACTGTCTTAGAGTATACTCTGTTAATATTTCTATACCACCAAGAAAAATTTTCCTGGCCTTGAGAAAAATTTTCAGAGTACTAAAAAGCCATTGCTGTATTAAGGATATGGAATGTCTAGAATATTTTGAATATCAGTCTATAAATGCTTAGAAGGAAATCTGTAAGTAACTTCTAATGAAACACATATCTAGAAGTAAAATATTTATAGAGATTTCCACTTTGTGTAGGGTTTTATATTTTATTTCTACCACATTTTAACACAATAAAGATCAAGCTTTTTTTTGTTAAAGAGAATCCAAAAATTTTGAGAGGCTTTAGAAATATAATTTCAAATAAATATTTTAGGAAGGAGATTTATGACATATAGTTGAAGTTGTGGATTTTTGATTACATTAAGTACACTTATTAAGCATTCATTTTATAGCACCTACACTAGTCACTAAAAAATTATCAGTCTTAGCTGGGCGTGGTGGTGCATGCCTGTAATCCCAGATACTAGGGAGGCTGAGACAGGAGAATCACTTGAACCTGAGAGGTGGGGGTTGCAGTGAGCCGAGATTATGCCATTGCACTCCAGCCTGGGAGGCAGAGTGAGACCCTATCTCCAAGAAAAAAAAAAAAATTACCAGTCAACAACACAAAAAGCACTGTATTCAATAAAATTAAAATTGTCAATATGTGGGGATACCGGGCTGATTTTACTGCAAGTGTATATACAACTGCTACATGTGAGTGAGGCATGCACAGGATTGTTCTATATTTCACTTGGCTTAAGCTTAAGCACATGGCTCAGAACCTACTAGAGTTTTAAGGACCTACAACATTCTTTGGGACCTGAAAAAAATATTTATAGGCTCCAAAAATTGGGGAGCGGGAAACCTTTGCATAATAAAACTAAGAAACACTTAAAACACTGTAAAATGAATATCAGTTGTAATAACTGTTAAGCTTAGGAAGCACAATGAGTTTATCATATTTAGAAACAATTCACAGGCTTTCTTATATCTCAAGAGTTCTCAGGTATACACAATTGCTGAGCAAGCATAAGTAATTTCTAAGTAAAATGAGAATTTCAGAGTGCCCCAAGTTCTAAAACTCCTTGAAAATATTCTACAAGAAAACATTACATAAGGCTGAAATCAGGTTTGGCCTGCTGGGCTCTTATCAGAAGACTCTGGAAAGAAACTTCTTCCATGCATGTTTATGCTGTTAGCAGAATCTATTGCCTTTCTTGCATTTATAGAACTGAGGTAACCATTCCTTACTGGCTGTCAACTGCAGGACAGGGGACACCTTTATATCCTAGAGGCTTTTATAAGGACTTTGTATTTGTCCCTACATCTTCAAGCCAGCAAAAATGAGTTGAATCCTTCTCATACTTAGAATTTCTCTGACTTCCCATTCTGCTGCATGTCTCTTATTTTCTGTTCTGCCACATCTTCCACTGGCTTTGTACCTTCCCCTTCTGCTTTTGAAGGCTCATGTGATTACATTGGGTCTGCCCAGATAACGCAGGATAAAATCCTTATTTTAAAGTCAGCTGACCAGTAACCTTAATTCAATCTGCAAAGTCCCTTCACAGCAGAACTTACATACACTTACAGTGTTTTATTGAATTACCTCGGGATAGGGAACTGGGGGTTTCTTGAGAATTCTGCCTACCCCAAGAAGATATTCTGGGCTCCTCTCTTTTATATAGAGTGTGGTTTCTTTCTCATATTTTAAAATTCCTCCTCTTAGGTGCTTAATCATTGAAAATACTTATCTTATAATCTTTATTTGCATTGTTATTTTGTAAGACCCTCGGAGGGCAGTCTAAATGTTTGTGTCTGTTAATTTGTGATCATAGGGATTGGTTCCCTTCGTGTTTCCTTATGTCTGATTGTAAATTTGTTTCAGCCTGGGTTGAGGTTTTGTGTTTACTCTACCATCTGACTCCTTATGTTAATTTAATGTTTGGGACTAATCAAACCAGGCACATAGTGTAAATTCAAACCCAAAATATATTTGAATGCAAACCTGTTTACATTATTATAGCACACTCTGTACCTCCTCTCCAGAGTATAGAGCAAACTGGACAAGCTTTATTATTGTCTCCCAATGTCGTGGTTTTGGGTTTGTGATTTCTGTGCATGTGTGTTTTTTTGTTTGTTTGTTTTTGTTGTTAAACGTTCTACCCTTCTGCTGAATGTGTACCCCTTTGAAAGTCTCAGCAATATGAACAGGGTCTCATCAGTTTCAACCTTTCATTTATAAGAAGCCTGAAATCTTTGTGTTTGGAACATTCAAACCAAAGTTCATACATTATTGAGATAGATAACTTCTCTAAGGCAGCTTCTTTGAGCTTTAAGTTTTAAGGTATCCATTTTATTTCTGACCTCTAAAGATTTTTCTTAGTTTCTTAGGGACTCAGGTATTCATTTTAGGTAATTTTAATTAGGATAGGTTTTAGGTTGTCTAGTTTTTCTTTTTACCAGAAACAGAAATTCTTTCAGTGATTTATTTTTCAAACCAAGTTTTATGACCTCTACAACTACAACTCCACTCATGTCAGGAATGACTTTCACGTTGCCAAGTCAGTAAATATTTTGTCTTGATCTTAGGCCACATTTCATCAAAAACGTTTTCATTGAGATATTCCTGTTAGAAACACTTTTTGCTTGAATATTCTAATATTTTTGCTTTTGTAACAGTGTGCTTAGCTTGGCTTTCCTATTTTTTCTTCTTTTACTTCACTTTAATCTTTTCAGGACTACATGTGCAGGTCTGTTATATAGGTAAATTAATGTCATGGTAGTTTGTTATACAGATCATTTTTTTCCCCTGGTATTAAGCCTATTACCCATTCATTATTTTTTTCTGATCTTCTCTCTCATCCTACCCCACCTTCCACCTTCTGATAGGTTCAAGTGTTTGTTGTTCCCCTCTATGGGTCTATGTATTAACGTTTAGCTCCCACGTATATGTTAGAACATGTGGTATTTGGCTTTCAGTTTCTGCATTGGTATCTTAAGTGTAACAGTCTCCAGTTCCATCCCTGTTTCTGCACAGGACATAATTTCATTCTTTTTATAGCTGCATAGTATGTCATGGTCTTACTATTCTGACAATTTTTAGTTTTCCCATAGCTTTGTTGTATCCTAAATTGTATAATAATTCCTTGGGCGTTTGCTTTTCTCACTCCACAATTTTTATCAGATTTTAATACTTAAAATATTTTTTCTCCAATATGACAATGGCTATTGAAGTGATCTCCTTGACTCTACTCCTCTGTTGTCTTTCAAGGCATTGCCCACCCTGCAGTCAAAGTGATTTTCTTTTTGAGGTAAAGTTTCACTCTTTTTTTTTCTTTCTTTTTTTTTTTTTTTTTTTTTTTGAGATGGAGTTTTGCTCTTGTTGCCCAGGCTGGAGTGCAATGGTGTGATCTCGGCTCACCACAACCTCCACCTCCTGGGTTCAAGTGATTCTCCTGCCTCAGCCTCCTGAGTGGCTGTGATTACAGGCATGTACCACCATGCTTGGCTAATTCTGTATTTTTAGTAGAGATGGGGTTTCACCATGTTGGCCAGTCTGGTCTTGAATTCCTGACCTCAGGTGATCCACCTGCCACAACCTCCCAAAGTGCTGGGATTATAGGCATGAGCCTCCGTATCTGACCCAAAATAATATTATTGATACAGGAGCTATGTAGAAAGAAATTATTTAAGCATATAATGAGGGATAAAGAGTCATTGACAGAGCTTCCCTTCTAATAAAAAGCAGCCCAGAAAATTATTTCTTTTTTCTAACAAAGAGCAGCCTGAAAAATTGAGCTGCAGACATAGATAAACATACTGGAAGCTTGCATGGGGCAATGCTGACAACTATGCCAAGAGAAAAATGCTACCTGGGGGCCACACATAGTCAACATGGAGTTTCCATCTTCCCTTTTGTTACCATGTATATAGGAACATAGAAATGGGCAACATGTCACAGCTTAGGCAGATAACCTGCCTGCATAATAAAAGATTAAAATGGGGCTACCAGAGATTCACCTTCTATGCAAATGGCACACCTGGTCTAACCAGTTTTTTATGTCCTATTCAAATCAGACACTGCCTCCTCACCAGCTGATGTTTAAAACTCTCTGTATTTTGCCATAGACAGGCAACCCATTTTTCCAGGACAACTCTTTGCAGCAGACAGCTATTCTCTTTCTTTTGACCTCCACTCTCATTCTCACTCTGTGTGTGTCTGCATCCTAGTTTTACATGGCCATAAGATAAGGAACCATGGGTGTTGGGTAAGTATAGCAGTGGACCCCAAATCTCTTTTATTTTGAGGTCTTCGCTCCTCAATTTTAAATTGTAAAATCAAACTTAAAACTGGGTATCTGATGGCCAGTTAAGAGGCTGGGTATCTGATGGCCAGTTAAGAGATGGCCAGTTGTGCTCACTACCATTCTCAAGATGCAGGTGAGGTGACAGGCTTGCTGTGGAAATCCCCCAGTGCCCTCTGGATGCTGGGAATGTTGGTTCTGTTTTGAACGGATTAACTTTCACAAAGAACCTTGCCGTCCTGCGGGACTGGAGGAGATCCAGAAGCAGTTCCTGGCCAAAGCTACACCCCAATGTTACCCAAAGGCTTCTGGATGTACTCTTCCAGCCTCTTACTGCTCATTAGGCATCAGCAACACAATCTCCAAGGATTTTTCATCAATTTTTTTTCTTTCCTCTCCATGACCACCATGTCTCCTGTCCCCTCTTTGTATGCAATGCTGCAAGAATTTTTACAGTTAAAGGAAATAATCATATCAGGCAAGATCAGCAATTCCACAGTAACTGGGCATATAGCTTAAGGGATTGCCATTTTTGTGATTTTTCTAGGAACAGAGGGTCTCCCCTCCCCTACCCAGTGAACATCTCTTTCTCTATTCTTTGTCTGGAAAGTACACGGTATTTCAAGACCTACAGTGCCACCCAGTGGAATAGGAATCCTCTCCAACAGATACCTTGTCAGGCCTTTGCTGGAACACTGTAGTTTCCCAATACTATTCCCTTTTTGCACCCCTCAACTATAAACCAAGCTTTATGCCCCATCCATGAATGGGAAAACTCAACAATGAGGAGGAAAATGTCTCCCAAAACCAAATTTTGTGTCAATAATTTCCCTTCAACAGAAAAACTGCCATTTGGTCACTACATGTCTTAAAGGCACCTATTCTACTTCCTGTTAGAACAATACTTAAATAATAAGGAGATTTCATGTAGTAAGGATGCTAACCAGAACCACTGCCTAAGAATATATACTTTAATCTGGGGTATAATAACAGCATATAGAGCACAACCCAGTACTCTCGCTCCATTAAGGGGCCTTGCCCACATACAACTGTTACATAGTCTGTCCTGAGAGCCATCTATTGGGAAGCCACAGAGATCACAGAAGTCTAGAAAATCAAAGGGAAATAGCCAACAGAGGACTAAAGTTGAATTGGCAAGTGTGACTAATCCCATTGCTTAGTTCCCCCGGATCCATGTCTGAGGGTGATGTCTGCATCCACTTTAATGGATGCTGGGGCTCAGGGAATCAAGGAAAGAAACAGTTGAAGGGATAACCCCATTGGTACCTCCTTCACCCTGGATCATTCCAAAAGAAAGGAAGGACACTAGGTCAGGTGCAGTGACTCACACCTGTAATCCCAGCACTTTGGGAGGCCAAGGCAGGCGGATCATGAGGTCAGGAGATCCAGACCATCCTGGCTAACACAGTGAAACCCCATCTCTAGTAAAAATACAAAAAATTAGCCAGGCATGATGGTGGGGGCCTATAGTCCCAGCTACTAGGGAGGCTGAGGCAGGAGAATGGTGTGAACCTCAGAGGCAGAGCTTGTAGTGAGTCGAGATCATGCCACTGCACTCCAGCCTGGGTGAGCCATCTCAAAAAAAAAAAAGAAGAAGAAGAAGAAGAAAAACAAAACAAGAAAAAGAAACGAAGGAGACTAAAGGGATACCTTTTTCTCACTTCTCTTTTTAGATGAGTAACAGACTATCTTCAGCCTGTACTCCACTGGAGTGCATTATGAAGCATTGGGACTCCTATGACCCCAGGACTTTGAAGAAAAAGTGGCTAATTTTCTTTTGCACAAAGGTATGCCCTTCTTATTAGCTTGAACTAACCTGACTTTGGAGGGAAGCCTTGATTTTAATACTATCCAAAAATTAGATCTTTTCTGTAGATGAGAGAGCAAATGGGTCAAGGTTTTCTATGTACAGGTTTTCTTTGCCCTGTGAGACAACCTAGACCTTTGCAAACATTGCACAATTGACCCAGCTCTTTTAGCAGTCATATCAGGGAGGCACAAAGGAAATAATTCTCCAAAACTAGAAAGGCAACTTCTAGGAGAACCATCTGAGGGAGCAATCTAGTGTCCTAGCCCCTTCTGTTCCCCTTATTCAGGTCCCCCTCTAACCACACCATAGGCTCTTCCACTTCCACCATATCCAAAACTTCCCACTCCTCCAGCTTTGCTCTTAATCATATGGGAAATGCCCAATGAAGGTGATGCCACTAGCGTTCAAGTTCCCTTCTCATTTCAGGACCTTAGGCAAATAAAGGGAAATTTAGGCCAATTTTCTGATGACCCTGATAGCTATATAGAAGCCTTCCAAAATTTATCTCAGGTGTTTGACCTCTTGTGGAGGGACATTATGCTGCTCCTAAGCCAAGCTCAAATGCTGCTGAAAAACAGGCAGCTCTGCCGGCATCAGAGGAATTAAAGATGAGCAATATGTTTCTTCTAGTAGGCCAAAAAGCAAAAGAGAAAATAGGTAAGGACAGAAAAAGGGAAAACACCATTCCCAATAAAAAGAGGGGAAATAACTCCTGACAACCCTCATTAGAACCCCAATGACTTAACAGATAAATGGAAAAGAAAACACTTTTTATTGTGCATATTGGAAGGCCTGTGAAGAATTAGTGCCAAACCTCTTAGTTACTCTAAAATGTCCATGACAGACAAAAATCCACATGAGAATCCCACAACCTTTATGGCAAGGCTGAGAGAAGCACTAATAAAACATACCTCCATATCACCTGAAACAGTTGAGGGACAGCTAATTTTAAAAGACAGGTTTATTACACGGGAAGCTCCTAATATTAGAAGGAAACTACAGAAGGAGGCTACAGGACCAGATACCACCTTGGAAAATCTCTTGAGGATGGCCACCTTGGTATTTTATAGTAGGAACCAGGAGGATGTCCAGGAGAAAGAGAGGAAACACAGAGAAGGACAGGGGCTGTAGTAACTGCTTTACACACTTGCAAGATCCAGGATCCCTGAGGTGCATCTGCTAGTTGCTACCAATGTGGCAAGTCAGGGCACTTTAAGAAAGATTGCCCAGGGAGCAAAAAGCAGCCACCTTGACCCTGTCCAGCACATGGCAGTGACCACTGGAAATAAAACTGCCTCCAGAGATGGAGGTCACCATGTCCAAAACTGGTTTCACCAATGGTCCAGCAGGACTGATGAGTCCCTGGGATTAGACCCCCAGCTCTAGTGGTTCTAACTGCCATTATTGCTCAGGAACCCTGTTGATTCTGGAAATTGAAGGAAGGAGGATGAATTTCTTTCTGGACACTGGAGCCAGTTTTTTACTTCTCTCTAATCCAGGCCTCCCCTCTTTCTGTAGCATAGCCATGATATTCATCTCAGGAAAGATTCTAACCTGATATTTTTCTCAACCGCTTAGTTGTAGTTTAGGAGATCTATTATTTACACATATCTTCTTAATCATGCCTAAAATCCCACTCCTTTATTAAGTAGAGATATTTTAACTCACATGGGGTCAGCATTCTTATAGACCCAGAACAAACTCTTTGTTTCCCCCTGGTGGAAACTAATATTAATTCAGAAGTGTGGGCAATTCATGGAAGAATAGGTCAAGTTATAAGCACTAGGCCAGTCCAGATTCACCTTATGGATCCCAGTTTTTTGGGAGCTTTAGGCGATAGTTAGGAAAATATTCCCTAAAGCCAGATGCTAGGAAAGGGCTAGAAGCCATTAATAATAACCTGAAAATGCAGGGCCTCATCAAACCCTGTAACAGCCCTGCAATACAACTGTCCCAAGGAACACACCTTCTTTGGGTCATTCTTTCCAAGGCTTTACTGTGGCTTTACCCTTCAAAGTTAGGACTGAACCCTTTTGAAATGCTATATGGATGGTCTTTTCTTACAAATGATTTTATTTTAAGGAAAGAGACCTCTTAGTTGGCTTAGCATACAACCCCCTAGCTCACTTTCAACAAGGATTAACATACCTTAGACAGAGAAATCCACCTGCATAATAAAAGATTAGGGTGGGAGCTACCAAAGATTTGTGTTCTATGCAAAGGGCACACCTGGTCTAACCAGTTTTTTACACCCTATATAAGTCAGACACCACCCCCTTACCATCTTATCTATAAAACTCCATGCATTTCACAATAGACCACCAGTCAATTTTTCCAGACACCTGTCTGCAACAGAGAGCTATTCTCTTTCTTTTGCATGTTAAACTTCTGCTCTCAACTTCACTTTTTGTGTGTCCATGTCCTTGTTTTCCATAGCTGTGAGACAATGAAACTCGAGTGTTACTCCAGACATCGAAGCTATTTTATTATGAAAGCATACTTCTGATTATGCAGTCTCCTGCTTAAATTTTTTAAATGGCTTTCCATTAGAATGAAATATAAAAGTCCTTTATGCCCTGAAAGCCTACACCAGTGCATCCTAGCTTCATCTGTGAGTATCTTATTTCTTTTCTTACTATACCATAATGACTGTATCAGCTAGGGTTGATTGTTGCCTAAGCCACAGAAGTAAATTCTGTGCAATATAAGCAAAAAGGGGAATATATTACCTATTTTTGCTTGTTGCAAAGAATTAAGTGCAATGCCTGTCTCATAATTCTGGAAGGACAGAAATAAGCTTAGTTTTAAGAGTTAGATGAACAAGAATTAACTAATAGGCTTCATTTTACTACCATTGGACTAACATAGGTCTGACCATTTTCTGCCCTTTTGAGTACATGTTTAAAGTTTAAACACCCAAGAGAAACTATTATTGTCTTGGCATGGGTCACATGTTCAGCCATGGGCCAAGAGGGTATGAAATGTGGGAGGCACAATTCACAGATAGAAAATATAATGCTATTTGGGAAAGAATATAATGCTATTTAAAAGGAATTCTGAGTAAGTAAAAACAACAGAAATTGTTTCTAAGGATTTCTTATTAGTTGATGCGTCACTTTTGCAGAGATACCTGCTCTAAACTGTTAATCTCAGTGGTCATCTTTTAAAATTCTATCAAAGCACATTTTAACTTTTTGTTGGGAACAGACCCCCCAAAATTTGGCCATAAACTGGTCCCAAAACTGGTCATAAACAAAATCTCTGCAGTACTGTGACATGTTCATGATGGCCATGATGCCCATGCTGGAAGGTTGTGGGTTTACTGGAATGAGAGCAAGGAACACCTGGCCCACCCAGGGCAGAAAACTGCTTAAAGGCGTTCTTAAACTACAAACAATAGCATGAGAGATCTGTGCCTTAAGGACATGCTCCTGCTGCAGATAGCTAGCCAAACTCATCCCTTTATTTTGGCCCATCCCTTTGTTTCCCATAAAGAATACTTTTAGTTAATCTATAATCTATAGAAACAATGCTTATCACTGGCTTGCTGTTAATAAATATGTGAGTAAATCTCTGTTTGAGGCTTTCAGCTCTGAAGGCTATGAGACCCCCGATTTCCCACTCCACACCTCTATATTTCTGTGTTTGTGTGTCTTTAATTCCTTTAGCGCTGCTGGGTTAGGGTCTCCGTGAGCTGGTCTCAGCAACTTTTCATGATAACATTAATATATGTATGATTTTATAATCTCTATTTCCTTCACTTTAAGTTTCATAAAGGCAAGAATGACATCTATTTAGTTTTTTCTATAGTATTATTACATCTATTATTTTATCTGGACATAAAAGGCACACATGATTTATATAATACTGTAAAATAAAGTAAATTATGCAAAATTTTACTGATGTAGTCAATTAAATGATGTTAAAATATTTAAAAGAATTTTATAATGGAATAGAAAAATGTGTGTGTTAAAAATAAAAAGAACTGAAAATTCTGTATTTGGTACATAGGCAACTATATAGAAGAAAACAAAACCACAGACTATGCACTAAAATGCTTGAAAAATACTTTATCACTTTTTCATTTATGAAGCTTAGTTTTGATAGACTCAAAATTCTTGGCTGGCTTTTATAAGGTTCCAAGCTAAAAGTAGGAGGACCCCAATCCTTCTGGTTTGTAAGGTTTTTGCTGAGAAATTAGCTGTTAGTCTGACAGGTTTTTGTTTTTGTTTTTTTGTTTTTATAGGTTACCTGATACTCTGTCTCACAGCTCTTAAAATTCTCTCCTTCATATTGACTTTTTTCAGACAAACAAGTGCTGGGGGAATTTGCCACTTCCAAACCAACACTACAAGAAATGCTACAGGGAGTTCTAAATTTTAAAACAAAAGCTTGCTATACAGCAAAATAGAACCTCCTTAAAGCATAAAACTAACAGGGCCTATAAAACAATAACACAATGAAAAATACAAAGTGTCTAAGTAACAACAAGATTAATTGAATACCTCACATCTTAACATTAACATTGAATGTAAATGGCCTAAATGCTCCAAGTAAAAGAATATAGAATGACAGAATGTATAAAAATCCACCAACCACATATTCGCTGTCTTCAAGAGAGTCACCTAACACATAAGGACTCATTAAACTTAAGGTAAAAAGGTGGAAAATGATATTCCACAAAAATGAAAACTAAAAGCAAGCAGGAGTAGCTATTCTTATATCAAACAAAACAAACCTTAAAGCTACAAAGCTTTGTTGCTGTACAGTCTGTATCCTTTTTAATATTTAAAAAAAGGCAAAGAAGGATACTATATAATGATAAAAGGATTAATCCAACAGGAAGGTCAGTTTCCTTTTTTGTCTTAAAAAAAGACAAAGAAGAATACTATATAATGATAAAGGATTAGTCCAACAAGAAAATATTACAATCCCAAATTTATAGGCATCTAACACTGGAGCTCCCAGATTTATAAAACAATTCTTATTAATGAGAAGTGACAACATGCTAGCAGCCCTCACTCATTCTTTTTTTTTTTTTTTTTTTTTCTGAGACGGAGTCTCGCTCTGTTGCCCAGGCTGGAGTCCGGTGGCCGGATCTCAACTCACTGCAAGCTCCGCCTCCTGGGTTTACACCATTCTCCTGCCTCAGCCTCCCGGGTAGCTGGGACTACAGGCGCCTGCCACCTCGCCTGGCTATCTTTTTGTATTTTTTAGTAGAGACGGGGTTTCACTGTGTTAGCCAGGATGGTCTTGATTTTCTGACCTCATGATCCGCCCATCTCGGCCTCCCAAAGTGCTGGGATTACAGGCTTGAGCCACCATGCCCGGCCCCTCACTCACTCTTGGTACCTCCTTGGCCTTGGGGTCCACTCTGGCCATGCTTGAGGAACCCTTCAGCCTGCCACTGCACTATGAGCCCTCTCTGGGGCTGGCCAAGGCGAGCTGGCTCCCTCTGCTTGCAAGGAGCTGTGGAAGGAGAGGCACTGGCAGGAGTAGGGGCTGCACGTGGCACTCGTGGGCTGGTGCAGGTTCTGGGTGGGTAGAGGCTCTGCATGCCCTGCATTCGGTGTGGCCGGCCGGTGCCTGCTGGGCTTGACTGGGGGCAAGCTCCCTCCGGGCTGCCAGAGTTCCTGGGCTAGGTTCCACAGTCCCCTGGTGAGTACCATTGAGAGGTAAAGCCAGCTGGGCTTCTGGGTCTAGTGGGGACCTGGAGAACTTTTCTGTCTAACTAAAGGTTTGTAAATTCACCAATCAGCACTCTGTGTCTAGCTAAAGGTTTCTAAACTCACCAATCAGCACTCTGTGTCTAGCTAAAGGTTTCTAAACTCACCAATCAGCACTCTGTGTCTAGCTAATCTGGTGGGGGACTTGGAGAACTTTTGTGTCTAGCTAAAGGATTATAAACACACCAATCAGCATTCTGTGTCTAGCTAAAGATGTCAATCTAGACATTCTGTGTCTAGATTGTAAATGCACAAATCAACACTCTATCAAAACGAACCAATCAACTCTCTGTAAAATGGATCAGTCAGTGCTCTTTAAAATGGACCAATCAGCTCTCTCTAAAATGGACCAATCAGCAGAATATGGGTGGGGACAGTTAAGGGAATAAAAGCAGGCCACCTGAGCCAACAGGGGCAACCAGCTCAGGTCCATTTCCATGCTGTGGAAGCTTTGTTCTTTCGCTCTTTGCAATAAATCTTGCTGCTGCGCACTCTTTAGGTCCATGACCTCTTTATGAGCTGTAATACTCAAGGTGAAGGTCTGCAGCTTCACTTCTGAAGCCAGTGAGATCACGAACCAACTAGGAGGAATGAACAACTCCAGACACACCGCCTTTATGAGCTATAACATTCACTGTGAAGGTGTGCAGCTTAACTCCTGAAGCCAGGGAGACCATGAACCCACCGGAAGGAATGAATAACTCCAGATGCGTTGCCTTTAAGAGCTGTAACATTCACCGCAAAGGTCTGCAGCTTCACTCCTGAAGTCAGTGAGACCATGAACCCACCAGACGGAAGAAACTCCAGACACATCTGAACATCTGAAGGAACAAACTCCAGACACACCATCTTTAAGAACTCTAACACTCACTGTGAGGGTCCGTGGCTTCATTCTTGAAGTCAGTGAGACTAATAACCCACCAATTCCGGACACACTAACACCTGAGAACTCAGAAAAACAGCAACACAGTAATAATGGGGAACTTCAATACTTTACTGACAGCACTACACAAATCATCAAGACATAAAGTAAAGAAGAAGCTATGAATTTAAATTACACTCTAGAACAAAAACACCTAACAGGCATACACAGAACGTTCTTCTCCCAAACTGCAGAATATGCATTCTTCTCTTCAGCACATGGAAAATTCTTCAAGATATACCATATAATAGGCCACAAAAAAACAAGTCTCAAGAAATTTAGAGAAATCAAAATCGTATCAAGAATTTTCTCAGATCACAGTGAAATAAAACTGGAAATTATCTTCAAAAGGAACCCTTAAAACTCTAAAAATAAATGAAAATTCAACAATCTTCTCTTGATTAATGTTTGAGTTAAAAATTAAATCAAGATGGAAATTTAACAATTATTTAAAATGAACAATAATAATGACACAAATTATCCAAACATCTGGGATACTGCAAAAATGGTGCTAAGAGAAAAGTTTATAGCATTAAATGCCTACACCAAAAAGTCTGAAAGAGCACAAATAGACAGCTAAGGTCACACTTCAAGAAACTAGAGAAACAAGAACAAAATACACCCAAACAAAGCAGAAAGCAAGAAACAACAAAGATAAGAGCAGAACTGAAGGACGTTGAAACAAAAAATAGAAAAGATAAATGAAACAAAAAGCTATTTTTTTGAAAAGATAAACAAAATTGAGAGCCCATTTGAAGACTAGTCAAGAAAAGAAAAGAGAAAATCTAAATAAGCTCAGTTAGAAATAAAACTGGACATATTACAATCAATAACACAAAAATTATAAAAAATTATTTAAGGCTACTATGAGCACTTTTACATGTACAGACTAGGAAATCTAGAGAAAATTGACAGATCTTTGAAAATATACAACCCTCTTAAATCAGTAAGAAATAGAAACCATGAAAAACCCAATAACAAGCAGCAAGATGGATGGTAATAAAAAGAAAGTTGCCAACAACCAGAAAGGCTAAAACCAGAGGGATTCACAGCTGAATTCAATTAGACATTCAAAGAAGAATTGGTAGCATTTCTACTAATACTATTCCAAAAAATAAAGAAAGAGGAAATGTTTCCTAAACTATTCTATGCAGCCAGTATCATACTAATAGTAAAAACAGCAAAGGCTACAACAAAAACGGACATCTACAGACCAATGTCCCTGATGAACATATATGCAAAACTTCTCAACAATATACAGCTAACTGAATTCAACAGTACATCAAAAAGATAATAAATACATCATGACAAGGTAGGTTTTATCCTAGGGATGCAGGGACGGTTTAACATATGCAATTCAATAAATGTGATACGTCTTATGAACAGAATTTTTTTAAAAGTATGATCATCTCGAAAATGCAGAAAAAGTATTTGATAAAATCCAGAATTATATTATGATAAATTTCCTCAACAAAATAGGCATAGAAGGCACTTACTTCAAACAAATAAAAGCCACTTATGACAAACCCACTGCCAACATCATACTAAATAAGAAAATTTGAAAACATTCCCCTTGAGAACTGCAACAAGACAAGGATGCCCACTTTTATCACTTATATTCAACATAGTAGTGGAAGTCCTGGCCAGAGCAATCAAACAAGAGAAATACATAAAGGGCATCCAACCTGGAAAAGAGGAATCAAGCTGTTTCTGTTCACTGGTGGTATGATCGTATACTTAAAATACTCAAAAGGCTCATCTAAAAAGCCTCCAGATTTTATAAACAGATTTAGTAAAGTCTTAGGATACAAAATCAATGTACACAAATTAGTAGCACTGCTATACACCAAAAACAATGAAGCTGAGAATCAAATTAAGAACTCAATCTGTTTTACAATAGCTGCAAAAATAAATAAATGAATAAATAAACAAAATACTTAGAAATATATTTAACAAAAAAAAGTGAAAGAGTTCTCTACAAGGAAAATTACAAAACACTGCTGAAAGAAATCATGGATGACCCAAACAAGTGGAAACATATTTCATGCTCATAGATTGTGACATGGTTAAGTTTGTGTCCTTACACTAACCTCATTTTTAATTATAATTCCCATAATCCCCGTTTGTCAAGAAAGAGACTAGGTGGAGGTAATTGGATCATGGGGGTGATTTCCCCCATGCTATTTTTGTGGTAGTAAATTCTTATAAATCTGATGGTTTTATAAGAGTTTGATAGTTCCTCCTGTGTTCATTCTCCCTCCTGCTGCCAAGTGAAGAAGGTGCCTTGCTTGCTTCCCCTTTACCTTCCATCATAATTGTAAGTTTTGTGAGTCCTCCCAAGCCCTGTGGAACTGTGAGTCAATTAAATCTCTTTCCATTATATTTTATTATATATACAAATATTTTTATATTACATATATAATATGTAAATATATATAAATAAATTATATATATATATATATTTCCAGTCGGGCACTTCTTTACAGCGTATGAAAATAGGCTAATAGATATTAAAAATTATTGTGAAAAATGACCATACTGCCCAAAGCAATCTATAGATTCAATGTAATTTTTATCAAAATACCATCATTTTTATTCACAGAACTGGAAAAAAAAAAAACTATTCTAAATTTCATGTGGAACCCATAAAGAGCCTTCAGAGCCAAAGCCATACTAAGCAAAACCAAAAAAATCTGGAGTCATCACATTACCTGACTTCAAATTATACTACAAGGCTCTAGTTACCAAAGCAGCATAGTACTGGTATAAAAATAGGCATGCAGACCAACAGAACAGAATAGACAAACCCGGAAATAAAGCCAAATACAGCCAACTGATCTTTGACAAAGCACACAAGAACATAAAATGACACCCTATTCATCAAATAGTGCTTGAATAACTGTCAAGCCACATATAGAAGAATGAAACTAAATCTTCAGCTCTCACCTTATACAAAAATTAACTTCTGATGGATCAAATTCTGAAATCTGAGACTAGAAACCATATAAATTCGAGAAGATAACATCAGAAAACCTCTTCCAGACACTGGCTTAGAAAAAGAATTTATGGCTTAGATCTCATATGCAAATAAAACAAAAATAAATCAATAAATGTGACCTAATCAAACGAAAAAGCTTCTGCATAGCAAATAATAACAATCAGCCGAGTAAACAGACAACCCACAGAGACAAAAAATTTGCATGCAAACTATGCATATCAGAAAGAATTAATATCCAATAACTACAAGCAACTCAGGCAAATTGGCCAGAAAAAAAACAAATAATCCCATCAAATGCGGGCAAAGGACATGAATAGAAAATTTTTTAAAGAAAATATACAAACAGCCAACAAACATGAAAAAATGCTGAACATCACTAATTATCAGAGAAATGCAAATTAGAACTACAGTGAGATACCCCCTTACTCCTGCATAAATGGCTATAATTAAAAAGTCAAAAAAAAAAAAAGATACTGGCATTGATGTGATAAAAATGGAACACTTTTGCACTGCTGGTGAGAATGTAAGTTAGTACAACCACTATGGAAAGCAGTATGGGTATTCCTTAAAGAACTAAAAGTAGAACTACCATTCAATTTAGCAATCATACCTCTGGGTATCTACCACCCCACCCCCCTTAAGATATAAGTCTTAAAAAAAATAAGTCGTTATATGAAAAAGACATATGAACAAGTATGTTTACAGCAGCACAATTCACAATTACAAAGATACAGAATTAACCTAAGTGCCCATCATCCAAGGAGCAGATAAAGAAAATGTGATATATATGCACCATGAAATATGACTCCCCCTAAAAATGGAGCAAAATGATGTCCTTTGCAGCAACTTAAATGGAGTTAGAGGAAATTATTCTAAGTGAAGAAACTCAATAATAAAAAAACAAATATTGTATGTTTTCACTTATAAGGGGGAGCTAAGCTATGAGAATGCAAATGCATAAGAATAACATTAACATAAGGGACTTATATTATTCTAATATCTAGAATCTACAAGGAACTCAAATCAGCAAGAAAAAGTGAATAATTCCACCAGAAAGTACGCAAAGTTCATGAATAGACAATTATCAAAAAATGATACACAGTCAAAAACATACGAAAAATACTAAACATCACTAATTTTAACTCAAGACAGAAGGTTGGGAGGGGGTGATAATTTAAAAAAAACATATTGGGTACAGTGTACACTGCTCAGTGATGCGTGCACAAAAATCTAAGAAATCACCACTAAAAAACTTACCCATGAACCAAAAACCACCTGTACCCCAAAAATCATTGAAGTAAAAATAAAACTATTTAAATAAATATAAAAGGAATGGGAATATACCAATATATCAACAATATTTGTGGATGATTTTCCATATATTTCAAATGTTTAATAATGAGTATTTGTTATTTTATAGAACATATCCAAAGAAGCAATACATAATGAGTAAAATTTTTCATCCTCATGTAGATATAGAGCTACATAAAAAATAGTTAATGCTACCCTGAGGAGACTTAGAAACACCTGTATTCTATTGAGATGACTGAGTCTCAAGAAACTTCAGTTTTCTTTTGCTCTTTCTTAGTAATGAATGCATCCATCATATGGAAATGTATCCCACGGTCTAGAAAGAAAAAGTCAATGACAAAGGTTGGAATCTTGTGTTTATTCACTAGCTGCCACAGGGAATGGGGCATTAAAGCAAATTAACAACATAAAAATGTTTGTTATGGGATATTTTTGTCTATTTATTTTAAAGTTGCTTAGATTTAAACTTTGTATTTTTTGTTTTTCTTTTATTGACACACAATGTTTTACACATATATGGGATACATGTGAGTATTTATTACATGCAGAGAATGTGTAATGATCAAGTCAAGGTATATAGGATATCATTTTGAATATATATAATTTCTATGTGATGAGAACATTTCAGCTACTTTGTAATATAAAATATATTGTTAACACAAGTCACACTAGCCTTCCACTGGACATTAAAACTTACTTTTTTCTATGTCAGTGTGTTTTTCCCATTTGCTAGTCTCTGTTCATTTTCCTCTCCCAGCCTTCCACACTTCCCAGCCTCTGGTATCTATCAGTCTATTCTCTATCTCCGTGGGACCAAGTTTTTAGCTCTTATGTATGAGTTGAGGACATGTGGTATTTGAATCCTGTGCCTTGCTTATTTCACTCAATGTAGTCACCTCCAGTTGCAAATGACTTAATTGTATTCTTTGTTATAGCTGGTATTCCATTGCGTGTGTGAGTACGTACTACATCCTCTGTATTCATTGGCTCATTGAAGAAACATTGGTTGATTTTGTGTCTTTTCGATTGTGAATAATGCTGTGATACACATGTGAGTGCATGTATCCCTTTGATATACTGATTTAGTTTCCTTTGAGCAAATACCCAATAGTGGGGTCCTAAATCATCTGGAAGTTCTATTTTTACTTTTTGGAGAAATATCTATGCTGTTTTCTATACTGGTTGTACTAATTTACATTCCCACCAACAGCATATAAACATTAATTTTTATCATATTTTCAACAGTGTCTATTATTTTTTGTCTTTTTAATCATAGCCATTCTAACTGAGGTAAGATGATGCCTCATTGTGCTTCTGATTTGCATTTCCCAGAGAATGTTCAGCATTTTTTCATGGACCTATTTTTCATTAATGTGTCATCACTTGAGATATATCCATTCATGTCCTTTGACCACTTTTTAAATGAGTCTTTTTAATATTATTCTTGAGTTGCTTGAGTTTCTTATATATTCTAAATATTGGTTGTCAGTTGGACACTTTTCAGTATATTCTATGCAACAGTTTGTCTCTTTGGTGTTTTGATTATTTCTTTTGCAGTGCAGAAGCTTTTTCATTTATTATAGTTTCAATTTTTTTATTTTGCTTTTAGTTGACTGTGGTTTTGAGGTCTTAACCAAAAAATCTTTGCCTGGACCAATGTTCTGATTTTTATAATGTTTTCTTCTTGTAGTTTTATACTTTTAGGTCTTATGTTTAAGTCATTAATCCATCTTGGGTTGACTTTTGTGTATTATGAGAGATACAGTTTCAATCTTTTGCATATGGATATTCAATTTTCCCAACACCATTTATTGAAGAAGGTATTCTTTCCCCAGTGTACATTCTAGCTACCTTTGTTGAAAATCAATTGGCTATACAAAGAGAAGTGTATTGCTGGGTTCTCTATTTTCTTCCATTGGTTTTGCTCAGGATTAATTTGGCTATTGTAGTTCTTTCTAGGTTTCATACAAATGATAGATTTCTGGTTTTTTTATTTCTATAAAAATGATGTTATTTTGGTAGCAATTGCATTGACTCTAGATTTCTTTGGATAATGTAGTCATTTTAATGATAGTAATTTTTTCTATCCATGAGCATGAGATTTCTTTAAATTTGTTTGTGTCCTCTTCAATTTCTTTCATCAGTGTTCTGTAGTTATCTTCACAAACATTTTTCATGTCTTGGTTAAATTTACTCGTTGGTAATTTATATAGCTATTGTAAACAGGATCGCCTTCTAGCTTCATTTTTTGACTATTTTATTGTCAATGTGTTGAAACACTACTGATTTTTGTGCGTTAATTATTTTTTTTAGATGGAGTCTTGCTCTTTCGCCCAGGCTGGAGTACAATGGCGTGATCTCAGCTCACTGCAACCTCTGCCTTCTGGGTTCAAGTGATTCTCCTGCCTCAGTCTCCAGACTAGCTGGGACTACAGGCGCATGCCACCACGGGCTAGTTTTTTCACTTTTAGTAGATACAGGGTCTCACCATGTTGGCCAGGCTGTTCTTGAACTCCTGGCCTCAGGAGAGTCACCTGCCTTGGCCTCCCAAAGTGCTAGGAATTCAGGCATGAACCACAGCACCTGGCCTTGTTTATGAGTTCTTACAGTCTTTTATTGGAGTCTTTTTTAGGTTTTTCTATATAAAAAATTATGTCATCTGCAAAGTGGACAATTTAACTTCCTTTTGCAAGTCAATTTGGATGTCTGTTTTTGTTTTTTTTTTCCCTTGCCAGATTACTGATTAGGACTTTCATGTTCAATAAGATTTGTGAAAGTGAACATTCTTGTTTTGTTTGGTGTCTTAGAGAAAAAGCTTTCAGCTTTTGTCTGTTCAGTATATTGTTAGCTTTGGGTTTGTCATATATGATCTTTACTACTTTACAGAATGATCTTTCTATGTCTAGTTTGTTGAGAGTTTTTAATATGAACACATGTTAAATTTTGTCAATTACTTTTTCTACATCTATTGACCTACTTATATGGGTTTTGTCCTTCATTCTACTGAGGCAATATATTCAGTGTATTGATATGTGTATGCAAGCATCCTTGAATTTTGGTATAAATTTCACTTGATCATGGTGCATTACCTTTTGATGTGCTGTAGCATTTGGTTTGCTAACATTTTATTAAAGATTGTTGCATCTATGTTTATTACAGATATTGGCCCATAGTTTTGTGTTGTTGGTGGTGGATCCTTGTCTTGTTTGGTATTGTGTCCTCAAAAAATAAGTTTGGAAGCATTCCTTTCTCTCATGTGTTTTTGAAATAGTTTGAGGAGGATTGGTGTTCATTCTTTTTTTATACATTTGGAATAATTCAGCAGTTATTCGACCTGATTTTGTCTCTTTTTTTGTTGGGAGACATTTTTTTACTGACTCAGTCTCATTATTCATTGATCACTTCAGTTTTTCTACTTCTGATTCAGTCTGGATAGGTTATGTGTTTATAGAAATTTAATCATTTCCTCTATATTTTCCTGTTTGTTAGCATTTATAATATTCTCTAATTATCTTTGGTATTTCTGTGATATCAATTGTAATGTCTGTTCTTTTATTTTGCTGATTTGTTTCTTATCTCTCCTCTTGGTTAGTCAAGCTAGCAGTTTATCAATATTGGTTATATTTTTGAATAACATATCACTTCATTGACCTTTGTATTTCTTTCCTTAGTCTCTCTTTAGTTTTTCTCCGATCTTTATTATTTCTTTCATCCTGCAAATTTTGGGTTTGCTGTGTCCTTGCTTTTTCACTTCCTTGAGGTGCATTGTTAGATTGTTTATATGAAATATTTCTGCTTTCTGGTGTAGATGTTTATTGCTATTGCCTACCTGTTCTTAATGTGTTTGCTGTACAGTATAGATTTTGATATGTCGTGTTTTCATTTTCACTTCTTTCAATAGTTAAAAACATATCCATCTTGAAAACCAAACACTGCATGTTCTCACTCATAGTGTGTGATAGATATACAGCTGTTGTTACCATGGTGATGGCCCGTGTCATGCAGAAGATTATGCCTCGCTATTCTCTTGCTCAGTGGAATTCTTGCAGGGAATCAGCAAAAAGGGAAAAGCAAAAAAGGTAGGAAATATAATGGTCACATTGAAAGTAAGTCATTAACCATTCCACAGGATATTGACCTTCATCTAGAAACAAAGTCAGATACAGAAGTGGATACTTTAGCATTGCATTATTTTCCAGAACACCAGTGACTGGGGAATTTCACAGTGGCTGCTACAGTTGTGTATCTAGTAACTGAAGTCTATTACAAGTTTATGAAGCCTACACAGGAAATGAATATCAGCTTAGTCTGGTGCCTGCTGGTTTTGTCTTTTGCAATCAAAGTTCTATTTTCATTAACTACACACTATATTAAAGTAGAATATGGTGGTGAAAAATCTATTTGTGTCACCTTTGGATTTTTTTTCTTTGACAAAGCAATGGTAGTGTTGATTGTAAGAGAAAATTATCTGGAATTTGGACTTGAAACAGGATTTACAAATTTTTCAGATAGTGTGATGCAGTTTCTTGAAAAGCAAGGTTTAGAATCTCAGAGTCCTGTTTCAAAACTTACTTTCAAATTTTTCCTGGCTATTTTCTGTTCACTCTTTGGGGCTTTCTTGACATTTCCTGGATTAAGACTGGCTCAAATGCTTCTGGATGCCCTGAATTTGACAACAGAAAAAATTACACAAACATTACTTCATATCAGCTTCTTGGCACATTTATTTATGGTTTTGCTCTGGGTAAAACCAGTCACCAAAGACTACATTATGAACCCAACCTTGGGTGAAGAAAGTATCCCTTTAATGCCAGAAGCCACATTCGATACTCTGCGACTCTGGTTAATAATCCTGCTGTGTGCTTTGTGGTTGGCCATGATGTGTAGTCACCTGCAAGCTTATTTAAATTTAGTCCAAAAATGTGTGGAGCAGATGAAGAAAGAAGCAGGGTGAATAAGTACAGTTGAGCTATAGAAAATGGTGGCTTGAGTCTTTTATTATCTTTGTGTCATTGCACTGCAGTATGTGGTGCCTCTGGTAATGCTGTTTCACACAACTCTGCTTTTGAAAACACTAGGCAATCATTCCTGGGGTATTTATCCAGAATCTATCTCTACCTTACCAGTGGATAATAGTCTGCTCTACAATTTTGTTTACTCTGAATTACCGTCAGCTGAAGGGAAGATGAAAGTTACTGTTACACAAATAACAGTGACACTGAGCAGCTTAAAAATATTTTTACTGTTATTTTTTGAGGACTTCTGTCTTTTCTGACCTGGTGGATTGCTGCTTGCCTCTTTTCTACAAGTCTTTTTGGGCTTTTTTATCACCAATATCTGACTGTGGCATGAATCTCAGTTAACAAAAAAAATATCAAAATCACACTTTAAATTCAAATATTTGTGTCCTTAAAGGGCTGATGAAAACCAGAAGAAAGTAAATACAATGGGAAAAAAATCAGAATATCTTGTATTAAATGTTTCCTTTGTATTCTCAGGGTGAATTAATGTTATAATATTTAAAATTACAAAATAGATTGTTAACTGTTACACTGTGGCATTGGAATTTTAACTCTCTGTATTTACTGGTATGAGAGGGCTATCTACAAGGGTAATATTTCTGATTACCTTGGTTGACAGAAACCTCCAGCAGTCTTTGAAACATCTTAAATGACTCTAGTTATTGATTGCTTTTAACGATATTATGGTACTGTTGGTAGTCATAGTGGCTGTCTATAGAACAATCTTCAAACTGAGCCATGCTTCAGGGGAGGGAAAGGGGCTAAAGTCTCTTCTGTTGGTAATGCATTAGTTACTCCTGAAACGATAAAATACAACAGAAAGGAAGAGATAGCTACTGTATATTACAGTAAAGATAACTGCATAGTTATTTTAAATTTAATGGAGGTGAATATGATTAATATCTACAACTACTTCTGCTTGAGAATAGGAACAGTATTGTTTTAAAACATATTCTACCCAACTAGAGAGTTCTTTTAAAGTGATTGGCCATATAAACTTCTGTAATCTTGCCATGAGGCTTGGACCTGCCATATTTTATTTTATTCTATGATCCTAAATAGTTCCTTTTAATAGTCTAAAAGTATTTATCAATACTGGTCAGACTTTAAAGAAATTACTTTGTAAACCTGCTGACTACCTGTATGTATAGTACATTTATTATATATTAAATATATAATATATTGAGATTATAAAAGATGGGAATATTGATTCCTTATAATATTTTAAGTTGCAGAATGTATGTTAAAAAGTGATTTGAATGAGATGAATTGTATCTAGAAATTTTATTTCTTTTTGGAATGAGATTAAAATACATTTTGAAAGTTCAAAAAAATGTCCATCTTAACTATTAATTGATCCAGTGGTCATTTGGCATTATGTTATTTAATTTTCATGTATTGATATAATTTCCAAAGATCCTCTTGGTATAGATTTTTACTTGTATTTTATGGTGGTTTGAGTTATTTGCAATACATATTTTTTCAATTTGTTGTCATGTATATCCTATTGTGTTTTATTTTTATTTATTTATTTATTTATTTATTTTTGAGACGGAGTCTTGCACTGTCGCCCAGGCTGGAGTGCAGTGGCATGATCTCAACTCACTGCAAGCTCCGCCACCCGGGTTCATACCAGTTCTCCTGTTTCATCCTCCTGAGTAGCTGGGACTACAGGTGCTGGCCACCACACCCAGATAATTTTTTGTACTTTTAGTAGAGATGTGGTTTCACCGTGTTAGCCAGGATAGTCTCGATCTCCTGACCTCATGATCTGCCCACCTCAGCCTCCCAAAGTGCTGGGATTACAGGCTTGAGCCACCATGCTGGGCCAGCCTATTGTTTTTCAGATGTTGAGATTTGTAGTCTGTTATGGAAAATATGCTAAAGAAAGAATGTTTATTCTGCCTTTGTTGGATAAAATGTTTTGTAAATATCTATTAAAATCATTTGGCCTAAATTCCAGTTTAAATCCAATGTTTGTTTTTTGATTTTGTTTTAATAATCTTTTTCATTCTGAGGTGGAGTGTTAAAGTTTCCCACAGTTTTTGTATTGCAGTCTATTCCTCTCTTTAGATGTAGTAATATTTGCTTTATGTATCTGGGTACTCCAGTGTTTGGTGAATATATATACTCAGAATTTTTATATTCTAACTTAAATTCTGGTTTGTGTGGTATAAGTATAGACACTTCTGCTTACTTTTGGTTTCTTGTTGCATGAAATATCTTTTTTCATACTTTTATTTTCTTGTCTATATTTGTCTTAATAGGTAAGGTGCATTTCTTGTAGGCAGCCTATAGTCAGACCATGTTTTCTAAGTTCATTCACACAGTCTATTATCTTAAGTGAATAATACAATGCATTTACATTCAAGGTTGTCTTTGATATCTAAGGTAGTGTTTCTGTTATTGTCTTAACTGTTTTATATATTCTTTGTTCCTTACTATTTATCTGACTTTGTCATTGCTCTTTGTTAGTTTTTTTTATAGTGGTACCATGAGTCCTTGTTCTTCCTTTTTTGTGTATTTGCTTTACCAATGGGTTTTTTACTTTTATGTGTTTTCATGAAGGTTATCCTTTTGCTTCCAAGTTTAGAATTCATTTTATAAATAATTTTCATCTTAATTTCTTTGTTGATGTCATGGTCATTCATGTTGTTTAAATTTCATTTATTTGTATCGTTTCCAGAATTTCTCTTGGTATTGATTTCTAGTTTTGCTCCACTGTGGTCAGAGAAGATACTTAATCTGATTTTGGTATTTTAAAATTTGTTGAGACTTATTTTGTGGCCTAAAATATGGTCTTTTTGGACAATAATCCATGCACTGATGAGAAGAATGCATATTCTGCAGTTGTTGAGTAGAATGTTCTGTAAATATCTGTTAAGTCATTTGGTCTAAAGTCCAATTTTAGTCCAATGTTTGTTTTTTTCTGTCTAGATAATTTGCCTAATGCTCTGAATGGTGTGTTGAATTTCCCGAGTATTATTGTATTGCTCCCTATCTCTCTGTTTATGACTAAATATTGGTTTTATAAATGTGGGTGATCCAGCATTTTGTAAATATATATTTATAATATACATGTTCTTAATGAATTGACCCCTTTATTATTATATAATAATCCTTTTGCATTTTCTTAACTGTTTTTGACTTAAGGTATGATTTATCTGATACAAGTGTAGCTTCTCATTTTTGCTTTTAGTTTTCATTTGCATGGAATATCTTTTTCCACGCTTTTACAGGTAACATGAGTTTCTTGGAAGCAGCATATAGCTCAAAAATGTTTCTAAATGTATTCAGCCAGTCTATACATTTTTAAATGAATATTTAATCCATTTCCAATCAAGGTTTACATTGATATCTGTGGTTTTGTTCCTGTCATGTTGTTGTTTTCTAGTTAATTTATAAATTATTTGAATTTTTCATTTTCTTTGACTGTCGTTGTTTGGTGGAGTTCTGTAGTAGAGTCCTATGATTTGTTTCTCTCCCTCCTTCGTGTGATTGCTTTACCAGTGAGTTTTATAATTTCATGTGTTTTCCTGGTTGTAAATATTGTCTTTTTACTTCCATGTTTAGGAATCAGTTGAGCATTTTTTATAGGGCCAGTCTAGTGGTGACAAATTTCTTCAGGATTTGCTTGTCTGGAAAAGATTGATTTATACTTTATTTATGAAGTTCAGCCCTGCTGAATGTAGAATTCTTAGCTGACTTTATTTTTTCTTTCAGCATTTTGAAAATGCCATCCCACTGTTTTCTGGCCTTTATGGTTTCTCCTGAGAAACCCACTGTTAGTCTGATGGGGTCTCCTTCATAGGTGAATAGATGCACTTTTCTTTCTGATTTTAGAATCTTTGCATTTACACCAATTTGAGACAGTCAGATTTTAATGTGCTGTGGTGACGTCCTTTTTGCACTGCATTTGTTAGGGATCACTGAGTCTTCCATATCTGAATGTCTAAATCTCTTGCTAAATGTGGAAAGATTTTATCTATTATTTCATTAAATAGGTTCTCTAGGCCTTTTGAATTCTCTTAACCTTGATAATACAATTCATAAATTGGTTTGCCCTATGTAGTCCCAAATATCTCAAAGAGTTTCACTTATTTTAAAAATTCATTTTGCAAAATTTTGTCTTGATTATTTTAAAAGACCTATCTTCAAGTCATAGAATTTTTTTTCTTTTCCTTGGTATAGCCTATTTTTTAACGTTTTAAATGTGTTTTGTGTTTCCTCCAATAATTTTTTTTCCTTCAGAATTTCTGGTTTTTATTTTCTTTTCTAAGATACCTATTTCCTTTCTCATTTGTACCTTAAATTGATTTTCTGACTTTCTTTTATTGGTTTTCAGATTTCCCTTGCATCTCACTGAGCTTCTTTAAACTTAGTGTTTTGTATTTTTTAGGGGTTGATGAATACATTTGTTATCATGATAATGGTGAGGGTTTCATGGGTATACATGTGTCAAAACTTAGCCAACTTTTACACTATAAACAGGTGCAGTTTATTGTATGGAAATTATACATCAATCAAAACGTTAAAATAGAGCCACAAACTCCTTTATATTTCTCTCAATATGAGATGGATTATAATTCTCTTCCCCTTGAGTGTGGATTGGCCATATATGTCAGTACAGAATAATATTTCTGTACTGCAAAAGATACTGATAAAAGAGTAAAAAGAAAAGGCACAGAATGGGAGAAAATAATTGCAAAACACATAACTGATAAGAGACTGGTATCCAAATATGCGAAAAATAAAAAAACACTTAAAACTCAAGAATAAAAAATAAACAACCCGGCCAGGTGCAGTGCCTCACACCTGTAATCCCAGCATCTTGTGAGGCCGAGGCAGGTGGATCACGAGGTCAGGAGATGGAGACTATCTCCTAACTAACACGGTGAAACCCTGTCTCTACTAAAAATGGCTAACCCAGTGAAACCTTGTCTCTACTAAAAATACAAAAAAGAAAAAAAAAATAGCCAGGTGGCGTGGTGGCGGGTGCAAGTAGTCCCAGCTACTCGGGAGGCTGAGGCAGGACATGGCGTGAACCCGGGAGAGGGAGCTTGCAGTGAGCCAAGATTGCGCCACTGCAATCCAGCCTGGGCGGCAGAGCGAGACTCTGTCTCAAAAAATAAATAATAAAAAACACTTAAAACTCAAGAATAAAAAAATAAATAACCCAATTATAAAATGGCAAAGGATTCAAACAAATACAAATGTAAAAGTTGTAAGGCTTCACTAAAGAGCATAAAAGTATGACAAATAGGCATATGTAAAGATGTTCAGCATCATGTGTCATTAGGAAATAGAAATTTAAAATAACAATGACATACTGCTACACCCATATTAGAATGGCTAAAATCTAAAACACTGACTATACTAACCCTAGCAAGGATGTAGAGTAACAAGAGCTCTCATTTATTGTTGGTGGAAATGTTTATACATTCTATTTATATATTCTATAGTTTTATATATTCTATTGGATAATTTAAATGTATTTTCCTTCTCATATTCTTCCTATAATTATATTTGTATTTTTATACTTTGTCTTTATTTGGTGATATTCATTCTGCTCAATATTTTAGTTTACTAATCTTTTTATCATGTGAGTCTAACTTGATATTTAACCCAAATACTGTGTATTAAATGTATTCATTTTTTTTCAATTTATCTTTGGCTCCTTTCCAAATATGCTTGTTTAGTTTATAATTCCTTGATCTTTTCAAATCACTTTTAAAAATTTTCCATTTGATTACAATGGAAACTGCTCAGGGAAATAAAGTTGTATCTGCCTTTCCCAACCCATACTAACTCACCGCTCCCATGTCACCCACACATTTAATCTCCTCTTTGTTTTCCTGAAAACCTGACAACCATGTGGTTTCTACTGTTAACCTTAAGATTTTTCACCTTCAGTGATGATGGCTTCAGTTGAGGGCCAGCCATTTCCTGTCCAGAGATCACTATGTATTCTCCCATGCCCAGAGCTCCGGAAACAACTATGACTAGAGACACAGAGAATGACTTACCCACTTAGGTAGAGAAGATTAAGGTTTCTTCCTCCTTCCCAGGAGATCTGGGACCTACACCACCACTGTGTTTATACTATAAAATAAAAAATATCACACTCATCCCACAGATATGAAAAGTATTAAAAAAAAAATGTGTAAGGAAAACCTACCTCGGCCAGGCGCAGTGGCTCAAACCTGTAATCCCAGCACTTTGGGAGGCCGAGACGGGCGGATCACGAGGTCAGGAGATAGAGACCATCCTGGCGAACACGGTGAAACCCCGTCTCTACTAAAAAGTACAAAAAAAAAAAAAAAAAAAAACTAGCCGGGTGAGGTGACGGGCGCTTGTAGTCCCAGCTACTCGGGAGGCTGAGGTAAGAGAATGGCATAAACCCGGGAGGCGGAGCTTGCAGTGAGCTGAGATCTGGCCACTGCACTCCCGCCTGGGCAACAGAGCGAGACTCCGTCTCAAAAAAAAAAAAAAAAAAAAAAAAACCTACCTCTATGTAAATACTATCACTGTTGATTCGATAATTTTAATAGTTTAACCATCACCAAAAGGAGTTATCTCAAAAATGCAAATTAGGCTAAACATCCAAAAATAAAACAAATTTGATACACACAAGAACATTTAACAAAACTAACATCTATTTAAAGTAAAACCCAAAGCAGTCCAGAAATACAAGAAAACTTCCTAGACCTGCTAAAAGGCATCTATAAAATGTGCAGCTAATGTCACATGTAATGGTTAAAACCTAGGTTTGGGAAAGTTATTTTAGAAAAAAGAAAAGAATGGACTCCACCTGGGGATTGGAAACTTTACATATGATGTTATCATAAAAATAAAAATTTCTAAGAAATTTTGAAAAACCCACTAGAACTAATAAATGAGTTCAGCAAGGTTGCATGATTTAACATCGGTACAATTTTTTTTTAAGATGGCTGACTAGGAGCATTTCAAACCAGCTGCATCCATTTAGTACCATAATAGTATATAGACAATCATATTCAGTACATTGTCCAAGAGAGAACACAAGAGATCAACAGAAAAGTGACAGGAAATGACAAAAACTAGAAAGGAAAAGAAAAACAGGCAGCCTGTGTGGCCAAGACTGGCTGGAAAACAGGAGTGACTCTATAATACAGGAGAAAGTAAGCAACAGCATTTCTCTGGTCCATTTTCTCACTAGGGAATCATAAAATCTAGATCATGAGAGAGCACTTTGACCCTCCCAATCCCTGAATCTAGCAAAAGGAGCAGTCAGGTGACTGAGAGAAGAAACCACTCAAGGGAGGGAACATGCCCTTGGTTCCACACACTTCCTGTAGCCTAAGAAGCTATGGCAAGATGACCTTTTTAATCCTAGCTCCTAACAGAGTGTTCATGGTCCTAGTCATCAGGGTTGTTGTCATTCCTAGTCATTAAGGAAACTCAAGCTACTGCGCACGGAACTGGGGCATGAGCAGGGAGTGGGCTAGCACAACCAAGACTGAGAAGCAAGCATGACATGGACAGCAGCCAACAGCACTGAAAGTGGGCATTATCCCCAGGACTTGAGCAGGATGACAGTTGTCACAGTGACTTCATCTTGAGCTGTGGAGGAGTTCCTATGACCCAGGGTTGTACTAAAGAACAGCATAAATTTCTCAGGTCTGACAGAATAGCCAGGGTGTTTGTGACAGGTGGGAGGAGGGAGCAAGCCCCAGTGGGGCTGGGCATGAGAGGAATAAATTTGCCCAACCACCAGTCAAAGTTGTGGGTGCTAAGACCACCACCACCCTTCCTGTGGCAGGACCTCAGGGCAGTGACAGTTGCCCCTCACCCAAGCATTTCACCAGCCCCCTGAGGATTGCCTCACTCCTACCAATTACCTCTGTGCAGGCACTCATCACTGGGGAAGTCTGAGTGCAATTCAGCTCCATCCAGTATCACCCCTTCCTTAGGACAAAGTGCAGGATCCAGGGTTGTAAGGAGGTTCCCCAACCCAATCCACCACCTGGGACAACAAAGTGTGTCTTTTGGGGTCAGTGAAGTTGGGCATAAACAACACACTGCTTCCATCACAGCTGGCTTTTACCTGCAAGTGCCACCAACTGGCCTAGATGCTGGCATACACAGCCCATTACAACCATTGCCAACACAGCTGGGACTCAGAAGAGCACTTGAGACTTGGAAGAGCATTTCACCACTACTGCTTTTTCCATTGCACATGCCACCACGACTGTCCAGAAGTTTGAGAGTCCATTCGCCCTCCCAGTATGCTACAATTACAACTGGCATCTGAGTAAGTTACCCTGCTGATGGCCTGCCTGGAGTCACCAACACAGGTGCCAGCATATGTCACTCTAGGTCAAAAGGATAGATAAGCTTAGTTCACCAACACTAGCACTGAAACCTAGAGATGGGCCCATACAGCATTTCAGTGTAGCCAGCACGACTTCACTGTAGCCCCTAGAAATAACCACACTGTAATGCACTGAGGAAACCATAGATACCACTAATGATATTTTACAGCCAAAGAAATCACACAGAGACTTCACAATTGAATGCAAAGCCAATAAACCCTACCCAACCAACATTGTACTCACATCTTCAGGAGAAAAATCCTCACGCTCAAAGAAAGTAAATTCAAAAATAAAAAGTGACTTTTACATCAGAGGCATAGAAATCAATGTACAGACACAAGAAACATAAGCAAGCAAGGAAATATGACATCCTTAAAGGAACACAATAATTCCTTAACAAAAGATTTTTTTTTTTTTTTGAGACGGAGTCTCACTCTGTCTCTCAGGCTGGAGTACAGTGGCACAATCTCGGCTCCCAGGTTCACACCATTCTCCTGCCTCAGCCTCCTGAGTAGCTGGGACTACAGGAGCCCACCACCATACCTGGCTAATTTTTTTTTTGCATTTTTAAGTAGAGATGGGGTTTCACCATGTTAGCTGGGATGGTCTCAATCTCCTGACCTCATGATCCACCCGCCTCAGCCTCCTAAACTGCTGGGATTACAGGTGTGAGCCACTGCACCAGGCCTATTATTATATAACTGGCCCAAAAACTGTCCATGAACAAAATCTCTGCAGCACTGTGATATGTTCATGATGGCCAAGATGCCCATGCTGGAAAGTTGTGGGTTTACCGGAATGAGGGCAAGGAACACCTGGCCGACCTAAGGCGGAAAACCGCTTAAAGTTGCTCTTAAACTACAAACAACAACATGAGCAATCTGTGCCATAAGGGCATGTTCCTGCTGCAGATAACTAGCCAGACCCAACCCTTTATTTCGGCCCATCCCTTCATTTCCCATAAGGGATACTTTTAGTTAATCAAATATCTATAGAAACAATGATAATGACTGGCTTGCTGTTAATAAATACATGAGTAAATCTCTGTTTGGGGCTCTGAGCTCTGAAGGCTGAGGGACCCCTGACTTCCCACTTCAGACCTCTGCATTTCTGTGTGTGTGTCTTTAATTCCTCTAGTGCCGCTGGGTTTAGGGTCTCCCTGACCAAACTGGTCTCAGGACAAAAGATCAATTTTCCCCCTAATTTTGGGCTATGATGAATGAAGTGGCTATGATCATTTACATATACATCTGGGTAGACATTTGTTCTGTTAGATTTCCAGTAAAAGTTATCTGATTTACTTCTTTATATACAGATCCTGCCTGCCTGCTTGCCTGTCTTCCTTCCCTCCCTCATTCTCCTCCTTCCCTCCTTTCTCTCCTTTTCTTCCTTTCTTTTTAATAGGATCTCACTCTGTTGCCCAGGCTGGATTGTAGTGGCACAATCATAGCTCACTGCAGTCTCAACCTCCTGGCGTCTCGCCTCAGCCTCCTGAATAGCTAGCACTACACATGCACCCTGCCACGCCTTGTTAGATTTTTGTTTTTGTAGAGACGGAGTCTCCCAATTTTGCCTGTCTGTTCTCAAACTCCTGGCCTCAAGAGATCCACCCACCTCGGTCTCCCAAAGTTCTGGGATTACAGGTGTGAGCCACCATGACCTGTCTATATGGATTTTATTTTTTTTTTTAAAGTAGTTTTAGTCCCACAGCAACACTGAGAAGAAAGTACAGAGAATTCTCATCTAGCCTCTACCCCTCTCCCAACATGCCCAACCTCCATTATCAACATCCCCCACCAGAGTGGTGCATTTGTTACAACTGATGAACCTACACTGACACATCATCATCACCCAGAGTCCATGGTTTACACATGGTTTACACTAGGGTTCACTCTTGGTGTTGTACATGCTATGGATTCTGATAAATGGGCAGCGATATGTACCTACTATTACAAAATCATACAGAACAGTTCCACCGCCCTAAAACTCCCCTGTGGTCTGACTATTCATGCCACCTTCCTCACTAAACCCTGGCAATCACTGACTCTTTTACTGCTTCCATAGTTTTGCCTTTTCCAGGTTGTCATACTTGGAATCATACAGTGGCAGCCTTATCAGATTGGCTTCCTTCACTTGGTATTATGCATTTAGGTTTCCTCTTTATGGATAATTTCTTTGCATCACTGAATAACATTCTATCATCTGGATGTACCACAATATGTTTATCCCCTTACCTCCTGAAGGATATCTCAGTTGCTTCTAAGATTTGGTAACTCTTTTAAAAAGCTGCTGTAATCATCAATGTGCAAGTTTTTGTATGGACATAAGTTTTCAGCTCATTCAAGTACATGCTAAAGAGATTACTGCATCATATGGAAAGAGCGTGTAGTTTTATAAGAAACTGCAAATCATCTTTCAAAATAGCTGTACCATTTTCATTCCCACCAGCAGTGAATGAGAGTTCCTGTTATTCTACATCCTCCCTGGCACCTGGTGTTGCCAGTGTTTAGAATTTTGGTGATTCTAATAGGTGTGTTATGGCATCTCACTGTTGTTTTAATTTACAATTCCTTAATGGGATATGCTGTGGAGCATCTTCTCAATTGCTCACTTGCCATCTCTATATCTCCTTTGGTGTGGTACCTGTCCAAGTATTTTGCCCATTTTTAAATCACAGTGTTTACTTTCTTATTGTTGAATTTTAAGAGTTCTTTGTCTATTTTGGATAAAGTCCTTTAGCCTCTCCAGCAGCTGGGACTACAGGCTTCTGCCACCACGCCTGGCTTATTTTTTGTATTTTTAGTAGAGATGGGGTTTCACCGTGTTAGCCAGGATGGTCTCGATTTCCTGACCTCATGATCTGCCGCCTCAGCCTCCCAAAGTGCTGGGATTACAGGTGTGAGCCACCTCACCAGGCCTATTATTATTATAATTTAAGTTCTAGGGTACATGTGCACAATGTGCAAGTTTGTTACATAGGTATACATGTGCCACGTTGGTTTGCTGCATCCATCAGCTCATCATTCACTTACTTATTTCTCCTAACGCTATTCCTCCCCCAGCCCTCACCCCCCAATAGGCCCCAGTGTGTAATGTTTCCCCTCCCTGTGTCCATGTGTTCTCATTGTTCAACTCCCACTTATGAGTGAGAACATGTGGTGTTTGATTTTCTGTCCTTGTGATATTTTCCTGAGACTGATACTCTCCAGCTTCATTCACGTCCCTGCAAAGGACATGAACTCATCCTTTTTAATGGCTGCATAGTATTCCATGGTGTATATGTGCCACATTGTCTTTATCCCATCTATTATTAATGGACATTTGGGTTAGTTATCAATTCTAATCCATTATATCATGCTGTTTTCTTGTCCTGCCTCAGTACCAATGACCTGAAGAGCCTTGTTGAAGGAAGACTCCATCTGATGACTCAGAGCAAGTATTTTTTAGTGTGTTATTGTTATTAGCAGAAAGAGGGCCATAAAACACATGGGGTGAGCTGAATATATTCTAGGCAAAAGAAGAAAATATGCAAATTCTCATGTTATTTTATCTAATTATTTTATCTCTTTTGGTGTGTGGCTTATAATGTGTGTATTGTATTAATAAAATTATATAAACATATAGTTTACAAATAGTTGCCAATATTATTAGCGCATGTCCAAGTATTATGTTACTGGAAGTATAATCCTCAAAATATGCCATTAGGCTCTTAGGTCAATAGTACCCTAACGCTTTTCCTGGTTCCATCGTGACAGCTGAGCAAAATTGTTCTGAGGGTGCAGACAGATGCTAAAGCACTCTCAGTTATCGGTTCTGGCAGTAAGATGAATGTGTTTCTTTACTAACTTATGCTCTTGGACAAAGATAACAATTTTAACTATAAAATGTGTTTCTTATAAACTCATAGATATCAGGAGGTTGTAGAGCAATGTTCTACAGTATAGTCATAATTGATCTTGACATATAATTGGGCCCACTTTTATCTCAAAAGAGGCTGAGTAATTATGGTACTTTTTCATTTTTTTGTGATGTAAGGCTAAATTGTTTGAGTCACTGGATTAAATAGATTTGATAGCACAATGGTGCCTACAATCCTGGCAAGTAACATTAGTAGCTGCAAAATTGTTCAGTGAAATCATGCAAGGTGTTCTGATGTTGTGTATTTCCTGAGACAGCTTGAGGAAAATTATATTTTAAATTGGAGACCAAAATATTGTTCAAGGCATAAGAGGGGATTCCTGTATTAAGAGGGATCTCAAAAAAAAAATCATGATATGATCATTTTGTCGCAACTTTATAGTTTTCATAAAGTTATTGCAAGTAGTGTTTACTCTCTTGGAAAGTCAGTGATGGACATCAGAAATACGCGGATGTGTTGAAATGAATTTACATAAAGAATCTCTTAGATGGAAACTAAACTGAGAAAGACCCAGGGCCATTTTTAGGTGGTATAGCTAAGAGGGTTTTGGTAAGCACAACAATGCCCTCCAAAGATGTTTACGTTCTACTTCTCAGATACTAGGAATATATTATATTTCACGGCAATGGGCATACAAAGTTACACATCAGATCAAGATTGCTAGTCTTCTGATGAAAAACGGGGATATTATGAATTATAATGGTGAGTTCAGTGTAGTAATTAGGGTCCAGAAATGTGAAAGAGATACAGAGAATGGAACGTGTCAAAATGATGGCATCTTTTTTTTTTTTTTTTTTTTTTTTTTGAGACGGAGTCTCGCTCTGTCGCCCAGGCTGGAGTGCAGTGGCGCGATCTCGGCTCACTGCAAGCTCCGCCTCCCGGGTTCACGCCATTCTCCTGCCTCAGCCTCCCGAGTAGCGGGGACTACAGGCGCCCACAACCGCGCCCGGCTAAATTTTTTGTATTTTTAGTAGAGACGGGGTTTCACCGTGGTCTCGATCTCCTGACCTTGTGATCCACCCGCCTCGGCCTCCCAAAGTGCTGGGATTACAGGCGTGAGCCACCGCGCCTGGCAATGATGGCATCTTAGAAAGATTTTTTCAACTGTTTGCTTTGGTAATTTTCTCCATATTAGCTTAAAATTCTACCAAGTTCACATAAACTATACACATATAATTGGATAATTTTATATGTTAACAGCATCAATATAAAGTGAGAGAATATAAAACAAAAGTATAATGTCTAAAAGGGGAGACCCAGGTACAATTAGAGTATAGATAGTGTACATTTTATAAGGTCATAATTATGGATGGCTTGGTGAGACAAATATTAATACATGTATGATGTAATAATAATTATTAAATTATTACATACACAATTTGGTGTAGAAAATAATGTAGAGGCTGAATGATCAAGAAGTCATATGAGATAGTCTAGGTTTATCAAGGGTAGGAGGATAATGTAAAAAATGAAGATGATTTGTGATGATATTGACTACTAAATAATAAACACTGATGATATGAAGTCTTTCTTTCCCAGATATACAAAATAGATTTTCTCTTTGCCATTTGGAAGAACCCACTTTCCACTTATGTTATCATTAAAAGATCCCTTTTATTTCCAAGCTGGCATTGGAGTCCACCAACACTGTCTTGTTTGTTTGTTTTTTTCCTCCACATATTCACATTCTTTCTGAATAACAAGCCTAAGTCCCCATGACCTGATCACCTGCCACTTGGCCTTTATTCACCTAGTGATGCTTCTCATAGTAATGGATTTGTTTTCTCTAGATGTTTTTGAGTCACTTCATTTTTGGAATGACTTCAGATGTAAAGTGTAATTCCACCTGAGCAGAGTGACAAGGGGGCCTCTCCATCTGCACCTCCTGCCTCCTGAGCACTCTCCAGGCCATCACCATCAATCCTAGCACCTCCTGGTTGTCAAGAGTTAAGCATAAATCCATAAATTACATTATCCATGTTTTCTTCTTTTTTGGGTTCCTCAATTTATTTTCCAGAAGTAACACGATCATGTATACAGTAGCTTACTTCAAGTGACACAGACCAGGCAACTGACAAATAAATACTGACAAGTAAATATTGCTCATTTTCCCAGATAATCTCTATAATCAAGGGACTGATTTTTATTCTGGCATTTTCCCTGAATGTTTACTTTGTAGAAATTATGTTGCTCACAATTGTGTGCATGGTGATACTCTTGTTTAACCATCAGAGGTGATCTCAGCACCTTCACAGCCCCAGCCTCTGCTCTAGTCCCTCCCCGGAGAAAAGGGCCACCCATACCATCCTGCTGCTGGTGAGTTGCTTTGTGATCACGGGCTCAGTGGACATCATTATTTTATCTTCCTTAACCATGTGGTAGGTTTTTAACTCAGTTATCCCAGATATCCAAAGGCTCACGGTCCATCTTTAGGCTTACGTTTGTTCTTTGGTACAGATCAATTTGTCCTTTTGTACAAATCAATTGATAAAGGAATAATCAATGTTCTGCAAAAATAAATTCAAAGAGACATCATTTTTAATAAGATCATAACAGAAAAATAATCCTCTGAAAACAGAGATTTTTCCTTCATCAGTTAAATTATTGAAGTAGCACAGGATTTTCATCTGACTTAAGTACAATGTGTAAAATTGTAATTTCATATCTAAATGCTTTTGAATTTCAGGCTACCAAGAATTATTTGGTTTCCTTAGTTCAAAGTCCACCAGGTTTTGATATTCCCAAATCAAGTCTCTTACTCTTTAATTTTTATACTCTTTAATTTTTAACTGTATACACAAAAAGCATTTCTTTCTTCTTGAAGTGTACTCTTAAGAAGCTCTTATTTGTAACCAAAAAACTTAGTGTTTTCTTTTGAAAATATTTTAACTTAGACTTTTTTTTTGACTAAGGTATTTTAGCTAAGTATCTAATTCTTGCTTTAATATTTTACTCACCTGTATTAGTATTCATTCTCTGTTTCTGGCTCTACAAAAGCTGTGGAATTTTTCTCTCATCTTTGAAAGTTATGTATTTTTCTCTTGCCAATTTTTAGTGTTTTCCTCATTTTTGGTGTTATACAGATTATGATTTCTTTTATGTATTATTTATTTTTTTCTTTTGTGAACTCACAATTTCTGAATTCAAGGATTCATGTTTTCAATTGTAGAAACTTATAAATTACCAATTGTTTGACTATTGCTATATATTTTTTTTTTGAGACAGAGTCTCCCTCTGTTGCCAAGGCTGTGTGCAATGACGCAATCTCCACTCACTATGAGCTCCACCTCCCAGGTTCATGCCATTCTCCTTCCTCAGCCTCCCCAGCAGCTGGGACTACAGGCGCCCGCCACCACGCCTAGCTAATTTTTTGTATTTTTAGTAGAGATGGGATTTCACCGTGTTAGCCAGGATGGTCTCTATCTCCCAACCTCGTGATCCACCCACCTAAGCCTCTCAGGGTACTGGAATTACAGCCGTGAGCCACCTCGACCAGCCAACTATTGCTATTCATTTTAAAATATATTTTACAGAAACAATTATATTTGTTTTGTTTCTCATTCTTCTACTTCTACTCTTCATGTATGTATAATTATATTTGTGTTTTCTATTACCTTTTCTCCTTTTACTCTATTGGACTGTAATAATTACGTTCACTAATTTCTGTTCACTAATCTCATCAGCTTAGATAATACTTTAATTTTTAACTTATATGTTGAGTATTAAATTGATTTGTTTTATTTGTAATTATCCTCCATTTGGCTGAATATAATGTTTTAAGCTTGTAACTTCTTGTTCTTTCCATGTTATTTTTTACTTTTTTTTAATGTATTGAATTTCTTCTGACACTCATTCTAGTAACTTTTTTTCTCTGTGTGCAAGGTAAGTTATAATTTGATTCTCAGATTTGAGATCTGCCATAAGTTTAAGACTTTTTTTTCCATATGCATTATGGGGAAGTCGGACAACCTGCATGGATTTGGCATCATAATAGTCACCCATATCTAAGAGCAGCACTTGCTCCTTAGCATGATGAGTTGTTTCTGGATTGTTTCTTTATTTTAGTTATATACCTGAGAGATTATAATATTTTCCCTTCAACTCTATTCAGCATTTTAAGAATTCTTATGACTTTCTAAGAATTTTAGCTTTCTGAATTAATGTTTTTAATGTGTATTGTATTTTCTCAAAAAGCACAAATATCAATAGTGTACACATGAGGAAAACCATATATATATTCTGTTGTAGATGACAGCATCTCGTAACAAAACCTTACTTAGTTCATTTATTTATTTTTATTATACTTTATGTTCTAGGGTACCTGTGCACAAAGTACAGGTTTGTTACATATGTATACATGTACAATGTTGGTATGCTGCACCCATTAACTCGTCATTTACATTAGGTATATCTCCTAATGCTATCCCCACCCATCCCCACACCCCACAACAGGTCCCAGTGTGTGATGTTCCCCTTCCTGTGTCCAAGTGTTCTCATTGTTCAGTTCCCACCTTTGAGTGAGAACATGTGGTATTTGGTTTTCTGTTCTTGCGATAGTTTGCTGAGAGTGATGGTTTCCAGCTGCATCCATGTCCTTACAAAGGACATGAACTCATCCTTTTTATGGCTGCATAGTATTCCATGGTGTATATATGCCATATTTTCTTAATCCAGTATGTCATTGATGGACATTTGGGTTGGTTCCAAGACTTTGCTATTGTGAATAGTGCCACAATAAACATATATGTGCATGTGTATTTATAGTAGCATGATTTATAATCCTTTATATATATCCAGTAATGGGATCACTGGGTCAAATGTTATTTCTAGTTCTAGATCCTTGAGGAATCGCCACTCTGTCTTCCACAATGGTTGAACTAGTTTACAGTCCCACCAACAGTGTGAAATTATTCCTATTTCTCCACATCCTCTCCAGCACCTGTTGTTTCCTGACTTTTTAATGATTGCCATTCTGACTGGTGTGAGATGGTATCTCATTGTGGTTTCAATTTGCATTTCTCTGATGGCCAGTGATGGTGAACAATTTTTCAGGTGTCTGTTGACTGCATAGATGTCTTCTTTTGAGAAGTGTCTGTTCATATCCTTTGCCCGCTTTTTGATGGGGTTGTTTGTTTTTTTCTTGTAAATTTGTTTGAGTTCTTTGTAGATTCTGGATATTAGCCCTTTGTCAGATGAGTAGATTGCAAAAATTTTCTCCCATTCTGTAGGTTGCTTGTTCACTCTGATGGTAGTATCTTTTGCTGTGCAGAAGCTCTTGAGTTTAATTAGATCCCATTTGTCAATTTTGGCTTTTGTTGACATTGCTTTTGGTGTTTTAGACATGAAGTCCTTGCCCATGCCTATGTCCTGAATGGTATTGCCTAGAATTTCTTCTAGCGTTTTTATGGTTTTAGGTCTAACATTTCAGTCTTTAATCCATGTTGAATTAATTTTTGTATAAGGTGTAGGGAAGGGATCCAGTTTTAGCTTTCTCCTTACAGCTAGCCAGTTTTCTCAGCACCATTTATTAGATAGGGAATCCTTTCTCCATTTCTTGTTTTTGTCAGGTTTGTCAAAGATCAGATGGCTGTAGATGTGTGGTATTATTTCTGAGGGCTCTGTTCTGTGCCATTGGTCTATATCTCTGTTGTGGTACCAGTACCATGCTGTTTTGGTTACTGTAGCCTTGTAGTATTGTTTGAAGTCAGGTAGGTAATGTGATGCCTCCAGCTTTGTTCTTTTGGCTTAGGATTGTCTTGGCAATGTGGGCTCTGTTTTGATTCCATATTAGCTTTAAAGTAGTTTTTTTCCAATTCTGTGAAGAAACTCATTGGTAGCTTAATGGGGATGGCATTGAATCTATAAATTACCTTGGGTAGTATGGCCCTTTTCACAATATTGATTCTTCCTATTGATGAGCAGGGAATGTTCTTCCTTTTGTTTGTGTCCTCTTTTATTTCATTGAGCAGTGGTTTGTAGTTCTCCTTTAAGAGGTCTTTGACATCCCTTGTAAGTTGGATTCCTAGGTATTTCATTCTCTTTTGAAGCAGTTGTGAATGGGAGTTCACTCATGATTTGGCTCTCTGTCTGTTATTGGTGTATAGGAATGCTTGTGATTTTTGCGCATTGATTTTGTATCCTGAGACTTTGCTGAAGTTGCTTATCAGCTTAAGGAGATTTTGGGCTGAGATGATGGGGTTTTCTAAATATACACTCATGTCATCTGCAAACAGGGACAATTTGACTTCCTCATTTCCTGATTGAATACCCTTTATTTCTTTCTCTTGCCCAATTGCCCTGGCCAGAACTTCCAACACTATGTTGAATAGGAGTGGTGAAAGAGGGCATCCGTGTCTTGTGCCAGTTTTCAAAGGGAATTTTTCCAGTTTTTACCCATTCAGTATCATATTGGCTGTGGGTTTGTCCTAAATGGCTCTTATTATTTTGAGATACGTTCCATCAATACCGAATTTATTGAGAGTTTTTGGCATGAAGCTTTGTTGAATTTTGTCAAAGGCCTTTTCTGCATCTATTGAGATAATCATGTGGTTTTTGTCTTTGGTCCTGTTTATATGCTGGATTACATTTATTGGTTTGTGTATGTTGAACCAGCCTTGCATCCCAGTGATGAAGCCCACGTGATCATGGTGGATAAGCTTTTTGATGTGCTGCTGGATTTGGTTTGCCAGTATTTTATTGAGGATTTTTGCATTGATGCTCATCAGGGATATTGGTGTAAAATTTTCTTTTTTTGTTGTGTCTCTGCCAGGCTTTGGTATCAGGATGATGTTGGCCTCATAAAATGAGTTAGGGAGGAATCCTTCTTTTTCTATCGATGCAAATAATTTTGGAAGGAATGGTACCAGTTCCTCCTTGTACCTCTGGTAGAATTCGACTGTGAATCCTTCTGGTCCTGGACTTTTTTTGGTTGGTAGACTATTAATTATTGCCTCAATTTCAGAACCTGTTATTGGTCTATTCAGGGATTCACCTTCTTCCTGGTTTAGTCTTGGGAGAGTGTATGTGTCCAGGAATTTACCAATTTCTTCTAGGTTTTCTAGTTTATTTGCGTAGAGGTGTTTATAGTATTCTCTGATGGTAGTTTGTATTTCTGTGGGGTCAGTGGTGATATCCCCTTTATCATTTTTTATTGTGTCTATTTGATTCTTCTCTCTTTTCTTCTTTGTTAGTCTTGCTAGTGGTCTATCAATTTTGTTGATCTTTTCAAAAAACCAGCTACTGGATTTGTCAATTTTTTCAAATGTCTTTTTGTGTCTCTATCTCCTTCAGTTCTGCTCTGATCTTAGTTATTTCTTGCCCTCTGCTAACTTTTGAATGTGTTTGCTCTTGCTTCTCTAGTTCTTTTAATTGTGATGTTAGGGTGTCAATTTAGGATCATTCCTGCTTTCTCTTGTGGGCATTTAATGCTATAAATTTCCCTCTACACACTACTTTAAATGTGTCCCAGAGATTCTGGTATGTCGTATCTTTGTTCTCATTGGTTTCAAAGAACATCTTTATTTCTGCCTTCTTTTCATTATGTACCCAGTAGTCATTCCGGAGCAGGTTGTTCAGTTTCCGTTTAGTTGAGCTGTTTTGATTGAGTTTCTTAATCCTGGATTTTAGTTTTATTGCACTGTGGTCTGAGAGACAGTTTGTTATAATTTCTGTTCTTGTACATTTGCTGAGGAGTGCTTTACTTCCAATTATGTGGTCTATTTTGGAATAAGTGTGATGTGGTGCTGAGAAGAATGTATATTCTGTTGATTTGTGGTGGAGAGTTCTGTAGATGTCTATTAGGTCCTCTTGGTGCAGAGTTCAATTCCTGGATATCCTTGTTAACTTTCTGTCTTGTTGATCTGTCTAATGTTGACAGTGGGGTATTAAAGTCTCCCATTATTATTGTATGGGAGTCTAAGTCTCTTTGTAAGTCTCTAAGGACTTGCTTTATGAATCTGAGTGCTCCTGTATTGGGTGTATATGTATTTAGGATAGTTAACTCTTTTTGTTGAATCAATCCCTTTATCATTATGTAATGGCTTTCTTTGTCTCTTTTGATCTTTGTTGGTTTAAAGTGTGTTTTATCAGAGACTAGGAGTGCAACCCCTACCTTTTATTTTGTTTTCCATTTGCTTGGTAGATCTTCCTCCATCCCTTTATTTTGAGCCTATGTGTGTCTCTGCCTGTGAGATGGGTCTCCTGAATACAGCAAACTGATGAGTCTTGACTCTTTATCCAATTTGCCAGTTTGCGTCTTTTAATTGGATCATTTAGTCCATTTACATTTAAGGTTAATATTGTTATGTGTGAATTTGATCCTGTCATTATGATGTTAGCTGGTTATTTTGCTCATTAGTTGATGCAGTTTCTTCCTGGTATTGATGGTATTTACATTTTGGCATGTTTTTGCAGTGGCTGGTACCGGTTGTTCCTTTCCATTTTTAGTGCTTCCTTCAGGAGCTCTTGTAAGGTAGGCCTGGTGGTGACAAAATCTCTCAGCATTTGCTTATCTGTAAAGGATTTTATTTCTCCTTTACTTATGAAACTTAGTTTGACTGGATATGAAATTCTGGGTTGAAAATTCTTTTCTTTAAGAATGTTGAATATTGGCCCCCACTCTTTTCTGGCTTGTAGAGTTTCTTCCGAGAGATCCGCTATTAGTCTGATGGGTTTCCCTTTGTGGGTAACCCGACTTTTCTCTCTGGCTGCCCTTAACATTTTTTCCTCCATTTCAACTTTGGTGAATCTGACAATGATGTGTCTTGGAGTTGCTCTTCTCGAGGATTATCTTTTTGTCATTCCCTGTATTTCCTGAATTTGAATTTTGGCTTTCCTTGCTAGGTTGGGGAAGTTCTCCTGGACAATATCCTGCAGAGTGTTTTGCAACATGGTTCCATTCTCCCTGTCATTTTCAAGTACAGCAATCAGACGTAGATTTGGTCTTTTCACATAGTCCCATATTTCTTGGAGGCTTTGTTCGTTTCTTTTTACTTTTTTTTTTCCTAAACTTCTCTTCTCGCTTCATTTCATTCATTTGATCTTCAGTCACTGATATACCCTCTCTTCCAGTTGATAGAGTAGGTTACTGAAGTTGTGCATTTGTCACATAGTTCTCGTGTCATGGTTTTCATCTCTATCAGGTCGTGTTAGGACTTCTCTACATTGGTTATTCTAGTTAGCCATTTGTCAAGTCTTTTCCCAAGGTTTTAAGTTTTTTGCGCTGAGTTCATACTTCCTCCTTTAGTTTGGAGAAGTTTGATTGTCTGAAGGCTTCTTCTCTCAACTCGTCAAAGTCGTTCTCTGTCCAGCTTTGTTCTGTTGCTGGCGAGGAGCTGCATTCCTTTGAAGGGGGAGAGGTGCTCTGATTTTTAGAATTATCAGCTTTTCTGCACTACTTTTTCCCCATCTTTGTGGTTTTATCTACCTTTGGTCTTTGATGATGGTGACGTTCAGATGGGGTTTTGGTATGTCCTTTCTGTTTGTTAGTTTTCCTTCTAACAGTCAGGACCCTCAGCTGCAGGTCTGTTGGAGTTTGCTGGAGATCCACTCCAGACCCTGTTTGCCTGAATATCAGCAGCATTGGCTGCAGAAGAGTGATTACTGCTGAACAGCAAATGTTGCTGTCTGGTTGTTCCTCTAGAAGCTTTGTCTCAGTGGTGTACCTGGCCATGGGATGTTTGAGGTGTCAGTCTGCCCCTGGTGGGGGATGTCTCCCAGTTAGACTACTCGGGCGTCAGAGACCCACTTGAGCAGGCAGTCTGTCTGTTCTGAGCTCTCAAACTCTGTGCTGGGAGAACCACTACTCTCTTCAAAGCTGTCAGACAGGGACATTTACATCTGCAGAGGTTTCTGCTGCCTTTTGCTTGGCTGTGTCTTATCCCTAGAGGTGGAGTCTACAGAGACTGGCAGGCCTCCTTGAATTGGGGTGGGCTCCACCCAGTTCGAGCTTCCCGACTGCTTTGTTTACCTACTTAAGCCTCGGCAATTGTGGGTGCCCCTCCCCCAGCCTCTCTGCCACCTTGCAGTTAGATCTCAGACTGTTGTGCTAGCAATGAGGGAAGCTTTGTGGGTGTGGGACCTCCAAGTCAGGCATTAAATATAATCTCTTGGTGTGCTGTTTGCTAAGACCCTTGGTAAAGTGCAGTATTAGTGTAGGAATGACCCCATTTTCCAGGTGTTGTGTGTCACAGTTTCCCTTGGCTAGGAAAGGGAATTCCCTTCCCCCTTGCAGTTCCCGGGTGAGGCAATGCCTTGCTCTGCTTTGGCTCTCGCTTTTTGGACTGCACCCACTGTCCTGCACCAATTGCATGACATGCCCCAGTGAGATGAACCCAGTACCTCAGTTGGAAATGCAGAAATCACCCATCTTCTGTGTTGCTCACACTGGGAACTGGAGGCTGGAGCTGTTCCTATTCGACCATCTTGGTAACACCCTAGTTACCTCATTTAAAAGACAGCTCTCCTCCAGTATACTATGAGGTAACAAAAATTGGTAGTGTGTAATTTTTTAAATATTAGAAAACTGATCTTACATTTTGGCAAATGATCTTACATTAGCAAAATTACTTATTTGAATTTAGGTTTTTGGCTCTCATCATATTCTTCCTCATTAACATTTCCTTCAATCCATAAATGCAGTCTCAGTTTGAATCTTCCTTTTAACCCAGAAGTTAATTTTTAAAACCTTAATAAAATTTGAATATAGCTAGATATTATTTGTTGGCTACATATTAGCCAATAATTTCTGTTACTTACAATGATCAGAAAATATGATCTGAATTTCTGTTGTCATAAATTCAATAACATATTTTAGGCCTAAACCTTTCCATTTCAAATCCTTGGGTCTGGTAATTGAAAATAATGGTTATCTTTTGTTTTCCTGCCAAAAGCGCTTCCCATTTATTTCTATGCCTAATTAGTCAAACTTTCTAATAAATTTATTTAACACTAATTATGTTTATTTTCTTGCTGTATACCAAAACCATTAGTTTTGTAATTTAAATGTCACCTAATGTGAGTGAAAATGTGTGAGAGACTAGGGAAGAAGGTAGATGGAGAAAGGGAAGGTATTGATCAAAAAGTACCCAAGTTTCAGTTACACAGGAGGCAAAAGATTGATCTAGTACAAAAAAAATGAGTTTAATAAATAATAATGCACTATATATTTTGAAATTGCTAAAAGTAGATTTAAAATTGATTTACATAATGTTTTACATATTTATAAAGCACATGCGATATGTTGCTACATGTATAGAATGTGTACTGATCAAGTCAGGGTATTGTGGTATCCATCACTTTGAGCATTTATCCATTCTATATGTCAGGAACATTTCAAGTTATCTGTTCTAGCAAGGAAATATAAAATACATTATAATTAACTATGGCCAACCTACAGTGCAACTAAACACTAGATTTTATTCTTTTCCACCTGTGGGTTTGTATTCATTTACCACCCTCTTTTCATTCCCTTTCTCACCCACACACTGTGCCGGGCCTCAGGCGTATAATATTCTACTCTCTGTGTCTATAAGGATCATCTTTTTAGCTTCCACGTATGAGAGAATGCATGCAAAGATTTTCTTTCTATGTCTGGCTTATTTCACATAACTTAATGACCTCTGCTTCCATCCATGTTATTTATATGGCCCAACACTGTTCATAAATATATACACACACATGTTTACCACATTGCATTTGTCCAATTATTCATTGATGGAAACTGGTTAATGTTATATCGTTGCTATTGTGAATAGTGCTGCAATAAACACACAATGGGGATATAATTTGAAGAGGTTTTTTGTTGATGTTCCATACAGATTTTAAGATTGTTTTGTCTATGTTTGTGAAAACAGCGTTAGTATTTTCATAGAGATTGCATTGAATCTGTAGCTGGCTTTGGGTAAGTATGGTCATTTTGATGGTATTAACTTTTTCATTCCATGAAGATGAGATGTCTTTCCATTTGTTTGTGTCCTCTACATTTTCTTTCATCAAAGTTTTATTGTATTTTTTTAGATGTATTTCACCTTATTAAGTGTATTCACTAAATATTTTATTTTTGTAGCTATTGTAGATGAAATTGCCTTCTTGATTTCTTTTTCACTTAGTTCGTTATTAGTGTATGGAAATGTTATGGATTTTTATTTGTTGGTATTTTATCTAAAACTGTATGGAAATTATAGTTTTTTTGTTGAATTTTTAAGTTTTTCTAGATATAACATCATGACATCTACCAAAAAAAAAAAAAAAAAAAAGACAATTCGAGTTTGTTTTCATGAATGAATTTTATATCTTTCTCTTACCTGATAGCTCTGGCCAGAACTTCCAGTACTAAAATAAATAGGAGTAGTGAAAACAGGTGTCTTTGTCTTGTTCCCATGCTTAGAGGAAAGTCTGTGAGCTTTACACCATTCAGCATAGTATTAGCTGTGACTTTGATTGTATGATCTTTATTATGTTCAGGTATGTTTCTTCTATGATATGTCTAGTTGGCTGAGTTTTTTTGTTGTGAAGACCTGTCGAATTTTATCAAATGACTTTTCTGATTGTTTGAAATAATTATAAAATTTTTGCCCTTCATTTTGTTGATGTCATGTCAAATGTTCATTGATTTATATATGTTGAACCATCATTGCATCCCAGAGATAGATCCCACTTGATCATACTGTATTATTTTTTGATGTGTTATTGAATTTCATTTTCTAGTATTTTTTGATAATTTTTATGTCTATGTATATCAGGAATATTGGCCTGTAGTTCCTTTCAGTCTTGTGTTCTTGTCTGATTTTGATATCAAGGTAATGCTGGCCTAATATGAGTTAGAGAGAATTTCTTCCTTTTAACTTTAATGTTTTGATATGGTTTGAGGAGAACTGGTGTTAACTTTCTTTGAAAGTTTGGTAGAATTTGGCAGTGAAGCCATCCAGGCCTGGACTCTTCTTTGTTGGGAGACTTTTTATTACTGATTCAATCTCATTATTCATTATTGATCTACTCAGGTGTTCTATTTTTTCTTGATTTCAATCTTGGTAGGCTGCATTTGTCCAGGAATTTATTCATTTCCTCTAGGTTTTTCTAGTTTGTTAGTGTATAGTTGTTCATAATATCTCTGATAATCTTTTGTATTTCTGTGATATCAGTTGTAATGGCTTTTTTATTTCAGATTTTATTTATTTGGATTTTCTCTTTTTATTGGTAGCCTAGCAAGTTGTTAATTTTTCTTATCTTTTTGAAAATCCAATTTATGTGAAGTTGATTGTATTGTGTGTTTAGTTTGTATTTTGTTTAGTTCTGCTCTAATCTTTATTATTTTTTTCCTTCCATCGATTTTGGGTTTGGTTCATTTAAAACATTACATTCTTTATTAGAATGCTTTGTACTTTTTTGATATAGTTTGATGCTATAAACTTCTTTCTTACCATTGGTTTTTTGCAGTATTCCATTAGTTTTGGTACATCGTGTTTTGATTTTTGTTTCAACAATTTTTAAAAATATCTTTCGGCCGGGCGCGGTGGCTCAAGCCTGTAATCCCAGCACTTTGGGAGGCCGAGACGGGCGGATCACGAGGTCAGGAGATCGAGACCATCCTGGCTAACACGGTGAAACCCCGTCTCTACTAAAAAATACAAAAAACTAGCCGGGCGCGGTGGCGGGCGCCTGTAGTCCCAACTACTCGGGAGGCTGAGGCAGGAGAATGGCGTGAACCCGGGAGGCGGAGCTTGCAGTGAGCTGAGATCCGGCCACTGCACTCCAGCCTGGGCGGCAGAGCGAGACTCCGTCTCAAAAAAAAAAAAAAAAAAAAAAAAAAAAAAAATATATATATATATATATTTTTTTTATATATATATATATATATATATAAATATATATATATATATATATCTTTCTTAATTTTTATCTTGACCCAATGGTCATTCCAGAGCATGTTGTTTAATTTCCATGTATTTGTACAGTTTCCAAAGTTTCTCATGTTATTGAAGTCTCATTTTATTTCCTTGTGCCTGAAAACATATTTGATATGGTTTTGACTATTAAAAATTTATTGAGACTGGTTTTGTGTCCTGACATATGCTCTGTCTTGGAGAATGTTTAGTGTACTCATGAGAAAAATTTGCTTCTGTCATTGTCGGATGAAGAGTTCTATAAATGTCTGTTAGATCCACTTGGTCTAATTTGCAGTTTAAATGTAATGTTACTTAATATTCTGTCTAAATGGTATGTCTAATGATGAAAGGGTAGTATTGAAGTTTTTATGTATTGAAGTCTATCTCTCTCTTTAGATCTAATAGTATTTACTTTATATATTTGAATGGTCTGGTGTTGAGTGCCCATATATTTAAAATGGTTAAATTCTCTTGCTGAATTCATTCCTTTATCATTGCATAATGTCCTTCTTTGTCTTCTTTTACTGGTTTTGAATTAAAGTCTGTCTTATGTTACATAAGTGTAATTACTTCTGCATGCTTTTGGTTTCTGCTCATAAGAAATTATTTTTTCAAACCCTGCTCTACAGATGTCACATATTTTTAGTTATTCTTGTGCTTTTCTGAAAATCGTAGCTGCCTGCCTTAAGACGTTTAAAAATATATATTTTCCCAAAAAGCACAAATGTCAATTCATTACTACTCATGAAAACATTTCACATGTATTTTTTTGTGGCACATCAGCATCTCTTGAGAAATCCCAAGTGGAACACACCCCCATTCCCCAATATATCATAAGATAAAAATAATTTATGGAGCATATTTTTATATTAAAAATCTAATTTTATGTTAGACACATTGCTGAAATAATAATACTCTACTACAGAGAATAATACCTATAGGTGGCCAGAAATTACTCTTTTTTCTATAGCATTAAGCTAATATTGGTAGAATTATTATTTCATATTAAACTTTTTGACTGCAATCACAGTGTTTCCTTATTAGACTTTTCCTGAATCCATAAAAAAAATTTTAATTTTTCACTTAATCCAGAAGTAAGAAGATCTTAATGAAATGTCCATGTGGCTAAATATTATTTGTTGCTTACACTTTATTTAATGGTTTCTATTGTCATTTTCAGTGGCCAAAATCTATGACCTGCTGAATTTCTGCCATTGTGAATTAAATGATGTATTTTAGACCTTAAGTTTTTCCATTTAATATACTTTGTCTGATATTTGATAATAATGTACATTCTCTCTTTATTGGTCAAAAAGGCTAACCATTTAATGATATACCTTAATTAAGCTTTCTAATAAAGTTATTTAACATTATTTATCTATATTCATTTGTTGTATGCCAAGACAGTTGATTTTTTAATGAAAATTTTAATATAAACTAATATAAAAAAGAAAGTGCAAACTTTTTTTTTCTCAAGGAATCTTTGGGCTATTAAGTTTAAATTCTAAGGTATTAAGCATATAAATAATACCTTAGAATGACACCTAAAATATTGTATATACTAAGTGATGGCAACTCTGTTTCACAAAATTGTCTTTTATCAAACAATTCTTCAAATATAATATTATTTTGTATTTTTATTAAAGTTTATTTTTGGCCTACCTAAAAGTTGCTAAAAAATAAGAGGTAGGCATATTCTGCCTTTGTAAATTCTGAAGTGAAATGGCAGTTTCAATAATTTTCTTTAGATACAGTAACTTATTTTTGTCAAACAGTAAATAAAAGTTTTAAACAGCACAGTTATAGTCATATTCTCCATCCTATAACACAGAAAATTTTAAGTCATTCATTAATTGGGCTACAGCCTTATTCTATATTATTACTCCAGAGTGTTTGTTTGTCTATCTATCTGTTTGTTTTCTTTGAGATGGAATTTTGCTCTTGTTGCGCAGGCTGGAGTGCAGTGCTGCAATCTCGGCTCACAGCAACCTGCCCCTCCTGGGCTCACATGATTATCCTGCCTCAACCTCCTTAGTAGCTGGAATTACAGGCATTCTCCATCATGCCTGGCTAATTTTCTGTATTTGTTTTTAGTAGAGACTGGGTTTCACCATGTTGGCCAGGCTGGTCTGGAACTCCTGACCTCAGGTGATACCTCTGTCTCTGAAAGTGCTGGGATTACAGGCATTAGCCACTGCCTCTGGATACTCCAGAGTTTTTGATGCCAACTGCCTAGAAAATATATTTTTATGAATACTACAAAATAGAAATACACATTTTGATAGGTACAAACTATAAAAGTTAACTAAAAAATAGAATATATAAATAGACATATATGAAAAAACAAAATTTATAAATAATTATATGTTGAGAATATTAAAATGTTTTTGCATAAAAAAACTCAGTGACAAATTGCTTAAATTATAAATTACATCAACTTTTAATGAAGAATTAATACAAATTATATACAAAAACTCAGAGCAATATAAGAAAAGGTAACATTTCCCAATTCATCTATTAGTTAGTATTAGCACAATAAAAAAGCATACAAAAGAATCACGCATAAAAGAAAACCATGAGCCAATATTTTGTATGAATATAGACACATAGGTTGTCAAAAATACAAATTGAATCCAACAATGTATAAAAAAGATTATACATTATGACAAAGAAGGATATTTTCACAAATGCAATGTTGGCAAAATATTCAAAAATTCACCAAAGTATTGCATAATATACTTTAGTGAAGGGGAAATTATTTAACACACATAGAAAAAGACAAGATGAGAAATCCAATATCCATTTGTAATAAGATTCACAGGTAACTACTGAAAGAAAGAGACATCTGAGTCCTGCTTAAAGCCGTCTATTAAAACCTACTGCTAACATAAATAATAGTGAAATAATTAGAGCATTAGTTATAAGTTTTGAAACAAGAGAATAATTTAAACCATTTTAATCAACATTGTACTAGAGGTATTATTCCCTAAAATTAAACTAGAAAAATAAGCAAAATTATCCAGATTAGAAAAAAAGCACGATCTTTTATTACACAATACATACTCTTCTACATAAAAATATGTAATAAATTCACTAAAAACTTAATCAAGTTAACATCACAACTACAAGACAAACATATTTACATTAAAATATTTTAAATTATAACATGAAAATATTTTAAATAATAAATTGAAGAAACTGAATAAATTGAGAGCTATCCAATGTTTAAGAATAACAATATTTAGTATTTAGATTAAAATAACCAAAAATTTAGATTCAATGCAAATTCCCAATTCTGTTTTAAAATAGAAATTGACAAGCTTTTTATAAAATATGAATGTACAAAGAAAACCAAATATACACAACAAATTTGAAAAATAATCCAATGGCTTATATTAAAAATATCAATTCCTACTACAGTGTTACAGTAGATAAACAGTATAGTGCTATTATGAAGATAAATCTAAGTAGACCAGTAGAATAAAATTGTCAGTCCATTAGTAAATACATTAATATGGTAAACTTATTTTGTCAAAGATACCAAGAAATTTCAATAGGAAAAAGATATTTTTGTGATCTTGGTTTAGGTAAGAACTTTGAAAAATAGAACACCAAAAGCATAATCAAAAGGAAAAAAAAAATGGATTGTATCTTGTCGAAAATGTTTTATTTTTTAAACATTTACATGAAGAATACGAAAAGACAAGATGTTTAATAAGAGAACAAATTTTAAATATATCAGTTTAGGCCATAATATCCAGAACTTATAAACAATTGTTACAAGTCAATAATGAAGCAATTAATTTAAATGGACAAATACATATTACATAAATTTATTTTTCCAAAGAAAATATACACATTGCCAAATTTTATGTAAAAACATGTTCAGTATCAGCCATGAGAGAAATACAAATCAAATTACAATAAAATAGTAGTGAACAGCCACTAGAATGGTTATAACTGAGAGACAATAAGTGTTGAAAACATGCAGAGAATGTGGAACCCATATACATTAGAACTGGGAATGTAAATATTGCAATCATTTTGAAACAAAAATATAATTGGCTATTCCTCAAAATTTTGAACATAATCAACATACAAAACATAAATTTTATTCTCATGTATGTATGTAAAAGGAAATTTCTACACCCATAAAAAGATTTTTATGTGAATTCTCAGAGCAGCAAGATTTATAAAATGTACAAGTAGATACAACCTAATATCTATCAAGTTGTAAAAGAAAAAATAATAAATTATCTATGCAAACATTACCACTTGATAGAGTTACATAATAATGCATGCTTCAAAAGGAATGTAACAAAAATATTAAGCTAAGTTAAAAAAAGACCCAAATGACATCATTTATTATTCCATTTATTATAAATCTTTATAATAGGCTTATGTATAGAGATGTAAAATTTACTAATTTTTGTCTAAATCTGTCATGCTAATGGAAAGAGAATGAAAATAGAGTGCACTTTTCTTTCAAAAGTGGAAATATTTTAAAGTTATTTTGTAACTGATTGCATAATTTTTTTTATTATACTTTAAGTTCTAGGGTACATGTGCATAACGTGCAGGTTTGTTACATATGTATACTTGTGCCATGTTGGTGTGCTGCACCCATCAACTCATCAGCACCCATCAACTCGTCATTTACATCAGGTATAACTCCCAATGCAATCCCTCCCCCCTCCCCCCCCCCGTGATATAAACATACTAAAAAGCTAGAAAATTTACACTTCAAACATGGGATTACTATATTATATAAAATATATGCCTGTAAAGCTCTTTAAAATACAAGCATGTCAACAGATGTTAAGGTTGTTCTGACTTTCAGAAGCCTGTCATGAATTGTGAAAACGAAATACATTTATTTTCCATTTCAAGGAATGATAAATGAAGGGGAAGAGGCAAGGTAACATGTTGAGATTTGGGCTTCTATTAACCTCATCACCCAAATAGTGAACATAGTACCTAAGAGCTAGTTTTTCAACATAATGGTAAATTTGTCTTTCCATTTGACCTTTCAGAGTCCCCAGTGTCTATTGTTTCCATTGTTATGTCTGTGTGTATTTATTGTTTAGCTCCTACTTATAAGTGATAAAATTTGGTACTTGATTTTCTGCTTCTGCATTAATTCACTCAGAATAATGGCCTCCAACTGCAACCATGGTGCTGCAAATAATATAACTTCATTCTTTTACATGGCTGCATAGTCTTCCATGATGTATATGCACATCTTCTTTGTCCAATCTACTGTAATAAGAACCTAGATTTATTTCATGTATTTGCTTTTGCTAATAGTGTTGAAATAAAGATACAAGTTCAGGTGACTTTTTGCTAGAATATATATATATGTATTCCGCTCCCCCCCACCACCTTTGGCTAGACCACATCCCTGCCAATATTTGTTTTTGTTTTTTTGTTTTTGCTTGGTTGGCATTTTTTTACTTTTTAATAATAGTCATTCTAACTGGTGTGAGATGGTATCTCAATGTTGTTTTAATTTACATTTCTCTGTTGATTAGCGATGTTGAGCATTTTTTATATTTGTAGGCTGCTTGTATGTCTTCTTTTTAAGAAGTGTTTATTTGACCTTTGTCCTTTGACCACTTTCTTGGAGTTATTTATGTTATTCTGTTGATTTAAGTTCCTTAAAGATTCCAGATATTAGTCCTTTCTTGGATGCATAGTTTGTAAATATTTTCCCCCATTCTGCAGGTTATGTGTTTACTCTGTTGACTGTTTCTCTTGCTGTGCAGAATTCCAATTGCCAATTTTTATTTTTGTTGGATTTGCTTTAGAAGTCTTAGTCTTAAGTTCATTTCCTATGCCAATGTCCAGAAGACATTTTTCTAGGTTATCTTCTAGGATTTTTGTTTTTTGAGGTCTTATATTTAAGTTTCATCAATGTTGTGTTAATTTTTTTATATGGTGAGAGGTATGGGTCCAGTTTTATTTTTCTGCATATGGCTAGCCAGTTCTCCCAGCACCATTTATTGAATACGGTGTCGTTTCCCTATTGTATATTTTTTGACTGTTGAAAAGACCAGTTGGTTGCTGATGTGTGGATATATTTCTGGGCTGTCCATTCTGTTCCAGTGATATAGGTGTTCATTGGTTTTACTAGTGTCATGCTGCTTTGTTTAATATAGCTTTGTAGTATATTTTGAAGTCAGGTAATATGATGTCTCTGGCTTTGTTCTTTTTGCTTAATATTGCTTTGGGTATTCAGGCTCTTTTTTGATTCCAGATAAATTTTAAGATTGCTTTTGTAAAAATTTTGTGAAAATGGCATTGGTAATTTGATAAGAATTGTGTTGTGTCTGTAGATTGCTTTGGGTAGTATGGACATTTTTTTTCCATCATCATCATCATCATTATTATTATTATTATTCTTTAAGTTCTAGGGTACATGTGCATAATGTGCAGGTTTCTTACATATGTATACTTGTGCCATGTTGGTGTGCTGCACCCATCAACTCGTCATTTACATCAGGTATAACTCCCAATGCAATCCCTCCCCCCTCCCCCCTCCCCATAATAGGCCCCGGCATGTGATGTTCCCCTTCCCCAGTCCAAATCATCTCATTGTTCTGTTCCCACCTATGAGTGAGAACATGCGGTGTTTGGTTTTCTGTTCTTGCAATAGTTTGCTGAGAATGATGGTTTCCAGCTGCATCCATGTCCCTACAAAGGTCACAAACTCATCCTTTTTTATGGTTACATGGTATTCCATGGTATATATGAGCCACATTTTCTTAATCTAGTGTGTCACTGATGGACATTTGGGTTGACTCCAAGTCTTTGCTATTGTGAATAGTGCCGCAATAAACATACATGTGCATGTGTCTTCATAGCAGCATGATTTATAATCCTTTGGGTATACACCCAGTAATGGGATGACTGGGTCATATGGTACTTCTAGTCCTAGATCCTTGAGGAATCGCCATACTGTTTTCCACAATGGTTGAACTACTTTACAATCCCACCAACAGTGTAAAAGTTTCCTATTTCTCCACATCCTCTCCAGCACCTGTTGTTTCCTGACTTTTTAATGATTGCCATTCTGACTGGTGTGAGATGGTATCTCATTGTGGTTTTGATTTGCATTTCTCTGATGGCCAGTGATGATGAGCATTTTTTCATGTGTCTGTTGACTGTATGAATGTCTTCTTTTGAGAAATGTCTGTTCATATCCTTTGCCCACTTTTTGATGGGGTTGTTTGTTTTTTTCTTGTAAATTTGTTTGAGTTCTTTATAGGTTCTGTATATTAGCCCTTTGTCAGATGAGTAGATTGCAAAAATTTTCTTCCATTCTTTAGGTTGCTTGTTCACTCTGATGGTAGTTTCTTTTGCTGTGCAGAAGCTCTTGAGTTTAATTAGATCCCATTTGTCAATTTTGGCTGCTGTTGCCATTGCTTTTGGTGTTTTAGACATGAAGACTTTGCCCATGCCTATGTCCTGAATGGTATTACCTAGGTTTTCTTCTGGGGTTTTTATGGCTTTAGGTCTAACATTTAAGTCTCCAATCCATCTTGAATTAATTTTCATATAAGGAGTATGAATGGATCCAATTTCAGCTTTCTACTTACGACTAGCCAATTTTCCCAGCACCATTTATTAAATAGGGAATCCTTTCCCCATTTCTTGTTTTTCTCAGGTTTGTCAAAGATCAGATGGCTGTAGATGTGTGGTATTATTTCTGAGGACTCTGTTCTGTTCCATTGGTCTATATCTCTGTTTTGGTACCAGTACCATGCTGTTTTGGTTACTGTAGCCTTGTAGTATAGTTTGAAATCAGGTAGCGTGATGCCTCCAGCTTTGTTCTTTTGGCTTATGATTGTCTTGGCAATGTGGGGTCTTTCTTGGTTCCATATGAACTTTAAAGCAGTTTTTTCCAATTCTGTGAAGAAAGTCAATGGTAGCTTAATGGGAATGGCATTGAATCTATAAATTACCTTGGGCAGGATGGCCATTTTCACAATATTGATTATTCCTATCCATGTGCATGGTATGTTCTTCCATTTGTTTGTGTCCTCTTTTATTTCACTGAGCAGTGGTTTGTAGTTCTCCTTGAAGAGGTCCTTTACATCCCTTGTAAGTTGGATTCCTAGGTATTTCATTCTCTTTGAAGCAATTGTGAATGGAAGTTCATTCATGATTTGGCTCTCTGTTTGTCTGTTACTGGTGTATAAGAATGCTTGTGATTTTTGCACATTGATGTTGTATCCTGAGACATTGCTGAAGTTGCTAATCAGTTTAAGGAGATTTTGGGCTGAGACAATGGGGTTTTCTAAATATACACTCATGTCATCTGCAAACAGGGACAATTTGACTTCTTCTTTTCCTAACTGATTTCTTTCTCTTGCCTGATTGTCCTAGCCAGAACTTCCAACACTATGTTGAATAGGAGTGGTGAGAGAGGGCATCCCTGTCTTGTGCCAGTTTTCAATGGGAATGCTTCCAGTTTTTGCCCATTCAGTATGATATTGGCTGTGGGTTTGTCATAAATAGCTCTTATTATTTTGAGATACATACCATCAGTACCGAATTTACTGAGAGTTTTTAGCAGGAAGGGCTGTTGAATTTTGTGAAAGGCCTTTTCTGCATCTATTGAGATAATTATGTGGCTTTTGTCTTTGGTTCTGTTTATATGCTGGATTACGTTTATTGATTTGTGTATGTTGAACCAGCCTTGCATCCCAGGGATGAAGCCCACTTGTTCATGGTGGATAAACTTTTTAATGTACTGCTGGATTCAGTTTGTCAGTATTTTACTGAGGATTTTTGCATCAATGTTCATCAGGGATATTGGTCTAAAATTCTCTTTTTTTGTTGTATCTCTGTCAGGTTTTGGTATCAGGATGATGTTGGCCTCATAAAATGAGTTAGGGAGGATTCCCTCTTTTTCTATTGATTGGAATAGTTTCAGAAGGAATAGTACCAGCTCCTCCTTGTACCTCTGGTAGAATTTGGCTGTGAATCCATCTGGTCCTGGACTGTTTTTGGTTGGTAGGCTATTAATTATTGCCTCAATTTCAGAGCCTGCTAATGGTCTCTTCAGTGATTCAACTTCTTCCTGGTTTAGTTTTGGGAGAGTGTAAGTGTCCAGGAAATTATCCATTTCTTCTAGGTTTCCTAGTTTATTTGCATAGAGGTGTTTATAGTATTCTCTGATGGTAGTTTGTGTTTCTGTGGGGTCAGTGGTGATATCCCCTTTATCATTTTTTATTGTGTCTAATTGATTCTTTTCTCTTCTTTATTAGTCATGCTAGTGGTCTATCAATTTTGTTGATCTTTTCAAAATACCAGCTACTGGATTCATTGATTTTTTGGAGGGTTTTTTGTGTCTCTGTCTCCTTCAGTTCTGCTCTGATCTTAGTTATTTCTTGCTTTCTGCTAGCTTTTGAATGTGTTTGCTCTTGCTTCTCTAGTTCTTTTAATTGTGATGTTAGAGTGTCAATTTTAGATCTTTCCTGCTTTCTCTTGTGGGCATTTAGTGCTATAAATTTCCCTCTACACACTGCTTTAAATGTATCCCAGAGATTCTGGTATGTTGTATCTTTGTTCTCATTGGTTTCAAAGAACATCTTTATTTCTGCCTTCATTTTGTTATGTACCCAGTAGTCATTCAGGAGTAGGTTGTTCAGTTTCCATGTAGTTGAGCGGTTTTGATTGAGTTTCTTAGTCCTGAGTTCTAGTTTGATTGCACTGTGGTCTGAGAGACAGTTTGTTATAATTTCTGTTCTTGTACATTTGCTGAGGAGTGCTTTACTTCCAACTATGTGGTCAATTTTAGAATAAGTGCGATGTGGTGCTGAGAAGAATGTATATTGAGTTGCTTTGGGGTGGAGAGTTCTGTAGATGTCTATTAGGTCTGCTTGCTGCAGAGTTGAGTTCAATTCCTGGATATCCTAGTTAACTTTATGTGTCGTTGATCTGTCTAATGTTGACAGTGGGGTGTTGAAGTCTCCCATTATTATTGTGTGGGAGTTTAAGTCTCTTTGTAAGTCTCTAAGGACTTGCTTTATGAATCTGGGTGCTCCTGTATTGGGTGCATACATATTTTAGATAGTTAGCTCTTCCTGATGAATTAATCCCTTTACCATTATGTAATGGCCTTCTTTGTGTCTTTCGATCTTTGTTGGTTTAAAGTCTGTTTTATCAGATACTAGGATTGCAATCCCTGATTTTTTTTTGTTTTCCATTTGCTTGGTAGATCTTCCTCCATTCCTTTTTTTGAGCCTATGTGTGTCTGCATATGAGATGTGTCTCCTGAATACAGCAAACTAATGGGTCTTGACTCTTTATCCAATTTGCCAGTCTGTGTCTCTTAATTGGACCATTTAGTCCATTTACATTTAAGGTTAATATTGTTATGTGTGAACTTGATCCTGCCATTATGATATTAGCTGGTTATTTTGCTTGCTAGTTGATGCAGTTTCTTCCTGGCATCGATAGACTTTACATTTTGACATGGTTTTGCAATGGCTGGTACCTGTTGTTCCTTTCCAGGTTTAGTGCTTCCTTCAGGATCTCTTGTAGGGCAGGCCTGGTGGTGACAAAATCTCTAAGCATTTGCTTGTCTGTAAGGATTTTATTTCTCCTTCACTTATGAAACTTAGTTTTGTTGGATATGAAATTCTGGGGTGAAAATTCTTTTCTTTAAGAATGTTGAATATTGGCCCCCACTCTCTTCTGGCTTGAAGCGTTTCTACCTAGAGATCTGCTGTTAGTCTGATGGGCTTCCCTTTGTGTGTAACCTGACCTTTCTCTCTGGCTGTCCTTAACATTTCTTCCTTCATTTCAACTTTGGTGAATCTGACAATGATGTGTCTTGGAGTTGCTCTTCTCAAGGAGTATCTTTGTGGCATTCTCTGTACTTCCTGAATTTGAATGTTGGCCTGCCTTACTAGGTTAGGGAAGTTCTCCTGGATTTTATCCTGCAGAGTGTTTTCCAACTTGTTTCCATTTTCCCCATCACTTTCAGGCACACCAATCAGAGGCAGATTTCATCTTTTCATGTAACCCCATATTTCTTGGAGGCTTTGTTCATTCCTTTTTACTCTTTTTTCTCTACACTTCTCTTCTCACTTCATTTCATTCATTTGATCTTCAGTCGCTGATACATCTTTCTTCCAGTTGATCGAGTCAGTTACTGAAGCTTGTGCATTTGTCACGTAGTTCTCGTGTTATGGTTTTCATCTCTGTCAGTTCTTTTATAGTCTTCTCTGCATTGATTATTCTAGTTATCCATTCATCCATTCTTTTTTCAAGGTTTTTAGTTTCTTTGCACTGCTTACGTACTTCCTCCTTTAGCTCTGAGAAGTTTGATCAACTGAAGCCTTCTTCTCTCAACTCATCAAAGTCATTCTCCATCCAGCTTTGTTTCATTGCTGGCAATGAGCTGCATTCCTTTGGAGAGGGAGATGCGCTCTGATTTTTTGAATTTCCAGCTTTTCTGCACTGTTTTTCCCCATCTTTGTGGTTTCATCTGCTTTCGGTCTTTGATGATGGTGACGTACTGATGGGGTTTTGGTGTGGGTGTCGTTTCTGTTTGTTAGTTTTCCTTCTAACAGTCAGGACCCTCAGCTGTAGGTCTGTTGGAGTTCACTTTGAGGTCCACTCCAGACCCTGTTTGCTTGGGTATCAGCAGTGGAGGCTGCAGAAGATAGAATATTGCTGAACAGCAAGTGTTGCTGTCTGATTGTTGCTCTGGAAGCTTCGTCAAAGGGGTGTACCCCGCCGTGTAAGGTGTGAGGTGTCATCTGCACCTCAGTTGAAAATGCAGAAATCACCCATCTGTGTAGCTCAGGCTGTGAGCTGGAGGCTGGAGATGTTCTTATTCAGCCATCTTGGGCGCACCCACTTCTCAAATATATTTCTTATTGAAGGGGATGTTGTTTGCCTTGGACTTTGGTAATGTGCCCCAACTATAAGAGAGTTTCCTTAATAATTCTTCTCACCCATCCCTCTTGGAAATTGGGTTCGTGGATTTATTCTATATCTAACCAGCAAGTGAATCCTCTATTTGCTCTTCTCAGTTTGGAGAACCTTAAGCTAACCGTCTTTGAAAGATGGAAACCAGCGTGGAGGCCCTAGGAAAGGGGATGCCAGTGTGTCTTCTGACCTCTTTGGGGTCAGGAAAGGGGCCGAAGGAAAGCAACTGGCCCACTTCCACTCCGACCAGAGTCAGACCTAGGCAGAAGGTTCTACATGAAGTTTCCTATTCAGGGAGCAGATTTTGTTTTGTTTTGTTTTGTTCTTTTACAGTGAAATTGGAACGGTCCTGGGAAATTGGAACAGGTGTCCCCAGTCAAGAGACAGGTCTGTTTACCCAACTCTGTAGAGGGGCCCGGAGGGAGAGGAAGCATTGATACCAAGAAAACTAAAATTTTCTGATAAAGAGGTAGCCCCTGCAGGTTGGGGACCAGGAACTGGAGTACATGGACTGCCCTCTGACAGGTGGACACGAGGAGTGGGGCGGGTAGGCCAACGTACAGCTGGGAGATGGGAGTCCGAGGGAATTCTCTGGGTTACTTTTGGCAGCCCATAGGAAAGCAGGTGCTGCCCTGCCACTCGGACACCCTACTAAGCCAGCCGCCTGTGGGCCCCTCCGAGCGGGCTGAGGGGCAGAGGATCACTTTCCACTGACTCTCTGGGAGGAGAGAGGGAGATGCCAGAAGAGGCCAAGCGTGAGCCAGGGTAGCCAGGCTGGCCAGGCCCACCGGCAGCTCCAGCCCGGCGCCGGGGCACCCGCGCGGCCTCCAAACACCCGCAGGAGTTTTGCTCCCAAACGGCCCAGGAGGCAGCTGCTGGCGCGTCCTGCTCATGCCAGCCTGGAGGCTCCCAGCCTTGCTCCTCGCGGTCGGTCCTGAAACTGACGTGAAACCGATTTGGTGCAATGCGAATGAGCTCCTATCCGCAGCCTCCATCCCAGCTGCAGCCGCCCTTTGCCATAGCAAATGGCCCCCACCCCAGCCAGCGCTGTCACTGGCCACAGCTTGGGAAGGCTCCCCGCCCTGGGTGCCCTGCATCCTGCCGTCACGCACCCCCGCCCGCCCGGAGCTTCCACGCCAAGCAGGGTAGCCCGCTCCAGCCGGAGACAGGAAAGCCCTGGTGCCCCCAGACTTGGCTCTGCTTTCAGCTCTCTGAGGGGCTGGGCCTCTTGGCGCCCTGCACCTGCCCAGGGCTCGCACCTGCCCTCTCCGGGGCTCCAGGGGAGGTGACGGCAGCGGCCCGGCGCTCCTGGGAGGGGAGCTGGACATCCCCGAAGGCTGCACGTGGGAGGCGGGGAGATGCCGGCGCAAGGGGAGGGCGGGGAGCCCGTGGGATGGGGAGGAAGAAGAGGAGGAGCGAGCTGGAGGGAGCGCAGCGGGCGGCAGGGAGGGAGCGGGAGGGAGGCAAGAAAGTAGTAGAAAGTGAGGCTGGCAGGCGCCGGCAGGAAGTCTGTCCCCGAGAACAGCAGAAATAAGAGCCTGGGAGAGACCACGGTGGCGGCGGCGAGAGCCCAAGAGGAAACTGAAGAGGAGGAAGCTGCGCCGCAGCCCGAGGCGGCTCCCCCTCCGCAGTGCACCCCAGGCCGCCCCTCCGCGCGGTGTTAGTCGGCCACGGCCCGGGAGAATGGTGAGAGCAGCTCCTCCTAGAAAAAGCAGGCTGAAGACATCAAGATGACCTTGGAGTTCAAGGAGACCCTCGGAACGTAAGTGGCGACCCGGGAGGCGAGGGTGGATGTGGCGGCAGCGGGGGCTGCAGGAGCGGCTCAGGCTGCCGCCGCCGCTGCTGCCACCACCATCGCGGCAGGAACCCGGCACGTTGCCGCGTCCTCAGTGTCCCATTCTCGGCGCTACGGAGTTCCCTGGGCGCGCCCAACACGTGGGCCTGCGACCCCCGGGTGGGCGCCGTTCCTGGGAGGGGGAGGGGGCAGCGCCGGGCTGTCAGGGAGCAGCCCACAAGGGCGGGCGACTTCCCACTTCCCTTGACACCGCAGCCCTCTCCGCTCCCTTTTCCCCAAGTGTGGCTGTGGGCTGAGCATGTTGGGGATGGCTGTTTACCGGCTGTGTGGGTTTACTCGTCCTGTGCCTGGGCTCACCGCGTTGGGGAGACTTGGTCAAGAGAAGATCAGCCTCTAGTCATTCCCGTTTGTGTGCTTACATCATGTATTCCTACGGAATTGACATCTGCATGTACGAGATGTAGGCAAGACTTTGGGTGGCCACGGTAGGATGGAAGGGGAGGGCTTCGCAGTGCTCACGGTCACACGTGGGCAGAGCTTCACAGGAGGGTCTGTGCATTTCACGGGGGTTCCGCAGCAGGCGCCAGGGAGCGCGTCTCCAAGGGAGGGTCTGGGTGCGTCACTGAGCCGGCGGCTCTCTCCCGGGCTGCATTGAGTCCCATGCTGATGGCTGAGTCTCAAGAGAGCAGAAATAATCCGAAGTCAATTACAGGAATTCTCCAAGGATGTGCTGCTCAGCTTGGCTGCTGTTCCCTTTCTGCCCAGGAGTTGGGTCTTGTTTGCTTTGTTTTGGAGAGGCTCAGAATAGGTGGGGAGGCTCATAGTGAAAGAGAATCAGGACCTGCCGAATGATCTGAAGTTCGTTATTTTCTTCCCTCATACGACCAGTATTTGTTGTGCATTAGTATCTGTCAGTGTATGTGTATTCACGCACAGGTGAGCAGTCTGAAATACACATTTTGCAGGGGTTCATGGAGGTGTTGATTAGGCTGGGAAAAAAAGAGGAGGTATTTCATGGGATTAATCAGTGCGTTGTTGGGTGCTCTTTCTTTCCTTCCTTTTTTCTGTGTGCTTGTTTCTGTGCTTGGTCTGTTTTTCCAGCACCACATTACCCAGGTTGTTTTCATGTCCAGGCTCAGGGTCTGCTGCTGTTCAGTCATTTCCCCGTAATTACCCTCACGCCTCATGCAGATCTGCAGGGGGTCCCCCGAGAGAAGTTATGAAGGTGGTGTTCTCAGCCCTGCCTCTCGATTCCTGGGAAGGCGCACACTGAGGACTAAAGTGGGGTCTCCCTGCTATGGCTGCTGCCTTTCAGGGAGGACACCTATTTGCTGTCTTTGTTGGAATGAAAACAGAAAAAGGGGTAGCTTTTTAATAAAGAGGGGTTTGGGGTTGCCTCTCAGTGCAGCCAGGTAAGGGGTTAGTTTGGGTCAAAACTTTTGAAAATTGCCACTGAGGTTTATTCGGGTTTGGGGTTGTGATTCTGAGATGCTCAAGTTACTGAGAAACAAGAAAGCATGGCCTTTGCCTGTCATGCAGGACCTGCGCTGTGGCCACTGATGAGGGGAAGGGAGAGCGTGGGGACCCACCTGGTGTGAGTGCCTTTGTCTATGGCTTGTTCCCACCTGAGATCCCACACTGGCTTCCTGCCTGAAGCTTCTGGGTTACTGATACACTGTACCCTAACTGACTCCTGCAGCTGCACCTCTGCAGTGGCGGGGCTGCTGAGGCTTGGGGAGCTGTGGCTCCTGCTGGAGCACGGTGTTTGGAGATGACTGCATGTGGTTTCCACCTTGGGGAAAAATGGGGATTTTCCCTCTGGCAGAACAGTCTCTTGGACTCCAGCCATGTTCCCTGTGAGCTTTGGGAATGGGTCTCTCTTAGGGTCCCAAAGCATTACCTTCTGCCTGGGATGGAATTCTTTGCAAAGGAACTTCCCACTGTAGTGCTGGCAGAGGACCTAGAAGAGTGAAAGAGAAACATTGCGACGATCAAGTTGTTTTTACTCAACATAATAATCATGGTAATCATAGGTGGTATTCTGAAATGTATCCCCAGGACCAGGTGTTATTCTACATGCATTATGTGTATTAACTGATTTAAATCTCAGAGTAACCTTATGAGGTAGGTATTTACCATTATACCCAAATTGCTGATGAGAAAACTAAGGAGGCAGAGATATGTGAGCTGCCAAACCTTAGCAAGCTATTAAGTGGCAGAGCTGATATTCACAGATAGGCAGAGCAACTTTTGATTATTCATACAGGGTTGACATACTTTGTAGATTTTGTAACGGCAAATACTTAGTAAATAATTTGACTTAACTTTAGTATTTGGAAAACTAACTTCAATATTAATGTAAAGAAAAAAAACAACCCCATCAAAAAGTAGGCAAAGGATATGAACAGACACTTCTTAAAAGAAGACATTTATGCAGCCAACAGACACATGAAAAAATGCTCATCATTACTTGCCATCAGAGAAATGCAAATCAAAACCACAATGAGATACCATCTCACACCAGTTAGAATGGCAATCATTAAAAAGTCAGGAAACAACAGGTGCTGGAGAGGATGTGGAGAAATAGGAACACTTTTACACTGTTGGTGGGACTGTAAACTAGTTCAACCATTGTGGAAAACAGTGTGGCAATTCCTCAAGGATCTAAAACTAGAAATACCATTTGCGCAGCCATCCCATTACTGGGTATATACCCAAAGGATTATAAATGATGCTGCTATGAAGACACATGCACACGTATGTTTATTGCGGCACTATTCACAATAGCAAAGACTTGGAATCAACCCAGATGTCCATCAGTGACAGACTGGATTAAGAAAATGTGGCACATATACACCATGGAATACTATGCAGCCTTGAAAAAGGATGAGTTTGTGTCCTTTGTAGGGACATGGATGCAGCTGGAAACCATCATTCTCAGCAAACTATCACAAGAACAGAAAACCAAACACCACATGTTCTCACTCATAGGTGGGAACTGAACAATGAGATCAGTTGGACACAGGAAGGTTATCATCACACACCGGGAGGGATAGTATTAGGAGATATACCTAATGTAAATGACAAGTTAATGGGTGCAGCACACCAACATGGCACATGTATACATATGTAACAAACCTGCATGTTGTGCACATGTACCCTAGAACATAAAGTATAATAATAATAAAAGGAAAACATAATGGGCCGGGCGTGGTGGCTCACACCTGTAATCCCAGCACCTTCGGAAGCCAAGGCCAGTGGATCACTTGAAGTCAGGAGTTCGAGACCAGCCCGGCCAGCATGGTGAAACCTGGTCCCTACTAACAATACAAAAATTAGCCGGGTGTGGTGGTGCATGACTATAATTCCAGCCACTCGGGAGGCTGAGGCAGGAAAATCACTTGAACCTGGGAGGAGGAGGTTTCAGTGAACTGAGATTGCACCACTGCACTCCAGCCTGGGTGACAGAGCGAGGCTCAGTCTCAAAAAATACGTAAATAAATAAATAAGTAAGAAAACATAATGATGGCAATAATGATAGCATAATGTTATCAAAATTTGGAAGCATTTCAGAGCTTTTGGATTGCCATCATTTTGCCTCTGTGAACTTTTTAGAAGCGGTCCCCAGTTCAAGATGCCTGCTGTACCCTGGGCCACAACCAGTGACCTTGGCCTAAGTCTTAATGTGGAGGTGACTTCTGGTCCCTTCAGTGTGGATTTTGAGTCTAGACTCTTCTCTTGTTTTGAATGAAATCTAACACAAATGAAAGGCATCAACAATTGACCACTGCCATTCATTTCCAAAGTATGCTGCAGTTGCAATCACTTTGTTTGCCCCACTTTCACCATATGTCTTTAAGATACGAAGGTAAGAAAGCCTTGCAAGAAGCAGGGCTGTTAGCTCACAGTGTTCACATGTGTTTAAAATAAAGAATTGCAAAGGCTGGAGGAACACTCACTTTGCCAGACTTTGTAATCTGGTATCGACTGTCTTATCCAGGTATCTCACCTCATGGAACTGAGCATTTACTGTTGGAAGCTAAGGGGTCAGGATGTTTAGTGTGTGTGGTTAGAGGGACCTTGCTGGAGAGTGGGGGCCAAATGGGAGTGAAGGTTGGCCCAGGTGGGTGGAAAATGAGATTGAGGAAGCAAAATGCAGGACAAGAGAAAGGACTGAGCTTTGTGGTTTGGCCTGGGTTGTCTGATGCACCTCTGAGTCAGGTCTCAGGTAGAAAGCTTTCAACCTGTGCATTTCAGTCCAGCCTCCTACAAAAGGGAGTCCCAGAACATAACCATCTCTGAAAAAGGTGGTGAGACTTAATTATTGTTTATTAATCAACATGTTTTCAGACCCTTGGCATGCTGTGAGAGCAAATAAATGTTATATAATGGCAAATTAGGAGGAGTACATATTTCTGTTGGTGTATTTGCCAAGACTGTTCAGGCCATCTCTATTGTAGCTATCCTTCAGTGACTTCTGAAGCAAAAAAAAAAAAAAAAAAAAAAAAAAATCCCTAAAGTACTATTTGGAGGAGAAGTATATGGATGGGAGGAAAGCTTTCGTGTGGTGTCTAGGAAGTACCCCAGACTCATAGAAGTCACTTCTGCAGTTTTCATACTGTGAAATACTTGTGAATAGAAAGGCCTGAGTACTTGGCCCATTACAGAATGAGTCACCCAACAAACTTCATTTCCCCTGGAGTACATGAATGTGGCATGTCCTAGAAAATGTATCTCCATCTCAGTGGGGTATGAATAGGTGTTTTTCATATAGACTGAACATTTGAAATTGAAGTCGTTCCTGCCTGTAGATGGCTGGACAAGGCATTGTGGAAGATTTGAGACTGGGTTCCAGGTCTGGCTCAGCCCTGAGGGTTTTTGTGGCCTGTGGGCTGCTTGGACATTGACCTACATTACCTTCTCCCTGTCTCAGTTTCTTCATCTATAAACATCAAGGCTGGTTGGGGGAGTGGCGGACAGGCAGATGAGATAATTGTCTTTTTTCATTTGTTTGGTTTTTTTTGAGATAGAGTCTCATTCTATCTGCAGGCTGGAGTGCAATGGCACGATCTCGGCTCACTGCAACCTCCGCTTCCCGGGTTCAAGCAATTCTCCTGCCTCAGCCTCCCAAGTAGCTGGGACTACAGTCACGTGCCATTAATTTTTGTATTTTTACTAGAGACGGGGTTTCACCATGTTGGCTAGGATGGTCTCAATCAATCTCTTGGCCTTGTGATCCACCCGCATCAGCCTCCTAAAGTGCTAGGATTACAGGCGTGAGCCGCTGCGATCAGCCGAGATAATTTTCAAGTACCCTTGCAACCCCAAGATTTCGTAGCTCCCTGTGTAAGGAGGGCACTTGCTTTTATTCCCTAGGGGCTTTCCTTGTGTGACTAGGCACAGCTCATTTCTGTTTGGAGGATTTTTTTTTTGAGGCAGACCCTTATTCCATCACCCAGGCTGGAGTGCAGTGGAGCAATCATAGCTCACTGCAGCCTCAAACTCCTGGGCTCAAGCAATTCTCCTGCCTGAACCGTCTTTTCCCACTTATCTCATACTACACTACTTATTCTGAAATTGCCCAATCAATACAACTATGAAGGACACAGATGATTGGTTTGTCTGAAAGTCCAGATGGAAAACAGACTCAACTATCCTTTTTTGATGTTTGTGTGTACGTGTGTGTGTGCGTGTGTGTGTGTGTGTGCGCGCATACGTGTGTGTGTGCGTGTGTGCCTGTGCGTGTGCGTGCACGTGTGTGTGCATGTGTGCGTGTGTGTGTGTGTGTGTGTGTGTGGTGCGGGGGAGGACGCACAGAGATTCAAGGTGGTTTGCATACTTGGCTGGTGGATTTCATAGTCGTTTTTCTGGAGTTACTCAGAATTTGACAGTCTGAGAAGCATTTGGAAGAATGTTGCCGAGAGAAAATGAGAGGTGGGAAGCCCCTAGACTTCTCCCCAAGGGTATCCCCACTACAGTCTTCCTTAGATGTTTGGATTCCCCAGTCCTCTCGTTTTGAAGTGTGATAAAAATTCAGCCTCTCATACATTTAAAAATATCAGTTGAACACCTGCTATATTCTAGGCACCGAGGCAACGGCAGTGAAGAAATGAGAATGCCTGCTGTCCTGGAGCCACAGAAAATACAAGGGACAAAGAACAGAAAGGAACAGTACGTTAGAAGCTGCAGGTTAGGCAGGAACCTAGAGCCAAAGGGGATGTGTGGGGTGGGGCAATGGCAGCTTGAGGTGATGCTTGAATGCAGATCTAGAAAGAGCCATCTTGGGGCTGTCTGAACATAGACTCTTCTAGTCAAAGGCAACAGCAAGGGCAAGTACCTGATGCAGAAGCCTGCCTGGAATTTTTTTTTTTTTTTTTTTTTTTTTTTTGAGACAGGGTCTCAATCTGTCACCAGGCCACCAGGCCAGAGTGCAGTGGCATGATCATAGCTCACTGCAGCCTTGACCTGGGTTCCAGTGATCCTCCCCATTCAGTCTCCTGAGTCGCTGGTACTGCAGTCATGTATCACCACACCTGGCTGATTTTTTTTATTTTTGTAGAGATGAGATCTTGCCTTTTTGCCCAGGCTGGTCTTGAACTGAGCTCAAGCAATCCTCCCACCTCAGCTTCCCAAAATGCTGGGATTATAGGTGTGAGCCATCATGCCTGGCCATGCCTGGCATTTTTGAGGCCCAATAACTTCCAGGAGGCCATGCAGTCAAGGGGGAAGAATAAGGGGAGCTAAGGTGATAGAGAGATGTGGGGAGAGTGAGGGCAAGGGGTGTTGGGAGGGCAGGTTGACAGGGGCCTGATAGGCTGCAGTGAAGACTTTGGCTTTCACTCTAAGAGAAATGGGGAACCTGGAGGGTTTTAAGCAGAGGAGTAAGTTGATCTGATTTGTGCTTTTCATGATCCCTGGGGGGCTGTGTTTGGAACAGATGGTTAGGGTTCAAGGGCAGAAGAGGGGAGACCAGTTAGGCTCCTTCAGTGACCCACCTGAGAGGTAATGATGTTTAGAATTGGGAAGCAGCCATGGAGGTGGTGAGAAGTGGTTGGATTCTGGGTGTGTTTTATTTTTCTTGAGACGGAGTCCTGCTCTGTCACCATGCTGGAGTGCAGTGGTGTGATCTTGGCCCACTGCAATCTCTGCCTCCCAGGTTCAGGAGATTCTCCTGCCTCAGCCTCTCAAGTAGCTGGGATTACAGGTGTGTGCCACCACACCCAACTAGTTTTTGTATTCTTAATGTGTTGTGGGAAGTCAGGGACCTCAAATGGAGGGATGGGCTGAAGCCATGGCAGAAGAACATAAATTGTGAAGATTTCATGGACATTTATTAGTTCCCCAAATTAATACTTTCATAATTTCTTACGCCTGTCTTTACTGAAGTCTCTGAACATAAATTGTGAAGATTTCATGGACATTTATCCCTTTCCCAATCAATACTCTTGTGATTTCCTATGCTTGTCTTTACTTTAATCTCTTAATCCCATCATCTCCGTAAGCTGAGGATGTATGTCGCCTCAGGACCCTGTGATGATTGCGTTAACTACACAAATTGTTTGTAGAGCATGTGTGTTTGAAGAATATGAAATCTGGCCACCTTATGAACAGGATAACAGCGATTTTCAGGGAACAAGGGTGATAACTTTAAAGTTTGGCTGTCTGTGGGCCGAGCAGGATAGAGCCATATTTCTCTTATTACCAAAAACGGGTAGGAGAAATATCGCTGAATTCTTTCCCCAGTAAGGAATATTAATTAACAGCCCTGGGAAAAGAATGCATTCCCAGGGTGGGGCCTCTAAAATGGCCACCCTAGAAGTGTCTGCCTTTATGCAGATGTAGATAGGGATGAAACACGCCCTAGTCTCCTGCAGCACCCCCAGGCTTGCTAGGATTAGGAAATTCCAGCCTGGCAAATTCTAGTCAGTCCAGTTCTCTGCTCTTAAACCCTGTTAAAGTGTTTATCAATGACAGTGTGTACACAAAGGGACATGGAAGTTCATTAGTGATTCTAGTTTCGCCCTGACCTTGTGATCTCACCCTGACTTTCTGCCTTGTGATCTTTTGTTGCACTTGAAGCGTGTGATCTCTGTGACCCACACCCTATTCATACACTCCTTCCCTTTAGAAAATTGCTAGTAAAATCTTGCTGGTTTTATGGCTCAGGGGCATCACGGACCCTGCTGACATGTGATGTCTCCCCTGGACACAGCTTTAAAATTTCTCTCTTTTGTACTCTTTCCCTTTATTTCTCAGACCAGCCAACACTTAGGAAAAATAGAAAAGGACCCATGTTGAATTATCAGGGGTGGGTTCTCCCGATACAGTGGAGATGGAGTTTTACTGTGTTGGCCAGGATGGTCTCAATCTCCTGATGTCATGATCTGCCCGCCTCAGTCTCTTAAAGGGCTGGGATTACAAGCGTGAGCCACCATGGCCAGCCTGATTCTGTTTGTGTTTTAAAGGTGGAGCTGGTAGGAATTGCTGGTGGACTGGATGTGGGGTGTGAGATTCTCCAAGGAGTTAGGGTTGGAAGAACGGTTCATTTGGTGTTTTTCTTGTTTTCCCAAGAATTTTTGGAGCACCTGCTCTGTCTGCACAGTGGGGCTGCCCATGTGCTGAAAGGCTCTGGAAACAGTTTACAAGGCAAGCTCATAGCCTTGGGCTTCTGGGCTCCCCTGGGGAGGGATTTCTGAATTTGAAGGTGAAATTCTGGGAGGGAATTTCAGGTACCTTCTCTTCTGTCACAGTGGGAAACACCTATGATAGGCTGGAAATGTTAGCATTGGAAAGAGCTGTTTAATTCTCTGAAAGTGCTGTTTTCTGCCTTTAGAATTATCAATAGAAAGAGCTAGATCACTTTCACAGGTGGGCCTTTAACCTCTAACTGTCCAACTTGACTTGGGAATTTAAAGCCCAAACCCTTTCAGTGGGAAATATAATAAACACAAGAACTCTTACTACTCCTTTTCTTTGACGGGGTGTTTTATTCTTTTTTTTAATAAAAAGATTTTTTTTTTTTGAAACAAGGTCTTGCTCTGTCACACAGACTGGAGAATAGTGGTCTGATCATAACTCACTGCAGCCTTGAATTCGTGGGCTCAAGTGATCCTCCCATCTCAGCCTCCTGAGTAGCTGCAACTACAGGTCCATACCACCACGTCCGACTACTTTTATTTTTTGTAGAGGTGAGGTCACACTGTGTTGCCCAGACTGGTCTCCAACTCTTGGGCTCAAGCGATCCCGCCTGCCTTAGGCTTCCTAAGTGCTGAGATTATAGGTGCAAGCCACCGTGTCTGGCCTAAAAGTTTTTCTTTTTTTTTTTATTTGGAGACAGAGTCTCACTCTGTAACCCAGGCTGGAGTGTAGTGGCTTGATTTCAGCTCACTGCAGCCTCCATCTCCCAGGTTCAAGCGATTCTCCTGCCTCAGCCTCCCAAGTAGCTGAGACTACAGGCACACATCACCACACCCGGCTAATTATTGTATTTTTGTAGGGACGGGTTTCACCATGTTGGCCAGGCTGGTCTCGAACTCCTGAGCTCAGGCGATCCACCCGCCTTGGCCTCCCAAAATGCTGGGTTTACAGGTGTGAGCCACCGTGCCTGGCAAAAGTTTTTCTTGATTGAAAAAAGATAACAGGCTGGGCGCCATGGCTCACGCCTGTAATCCCAGCACTTCGGGAGGCTGAAGTGGGCTGATCATTTGAGATCAGGAGTTCGAGACTAGCCTGGCCAACATGGTGAAACCCCATCTCTACTAAAAACACAAAAATTAACCTGGCATGGTGGCATGTGCCTGTAGTCCTAGCTACTTGGGAGGCTGAGGTAAGAGAATCACTTGAACACGGGAGGTGGAGATTGCAGTGAGCTGAGATCGTGCCACTGCACTCCAGTCTGAATGACAGAGTGAGACTCCATCTCAAAAAAAAAAAAAAAATATATAGAAAACAAATTTCAGTGTCTTTATTGATGAGTAAAATGAGATTTGGAAATGGGAGTTTTGGATAGAGCCTATTCCCAGAGAAGCTAATGATGATTGTGTCTCAAGTGCAAATTTCTAGTTCAAACTTGGCAACTGAATGCACAGTAATTATGTTTGGCTGGTGCCAGGTGGACATTTGTGTGTTCTCAGGGGAGACTGAGACTTTATGTGTGTTGAGACTTTATTTGGCTGGGTCTCTGTAAATCTCTTTAATCTTTCCTTTCCCCGTATAAATCTCCTTAAATCCCCTTCAATTTCTCTCCTCCTGGTTCTCCTCCTGTCTCCTCTGGGAGGGCTTAGGTTCAGCAGAGAGTTGTCACATTACTGGTCAACTTGCCCACTGGAGATTTGTTTCTGTTTTTTTTTTTTTTTTTTTTGAGACGGAGTCTCACTCTGTCACCCAACCTGGAGTACAGTGGTGAGATCTCGGCTCACTGCAACCTCCACCTCCCAGGTTCAAGCGATTCTCCTGCCTCAGCCTTCTGAGTAGGTGAGACTACAGGTGCATGTGACCATGCCTGGCTAATTAAATTAGTATTTTTTGTAGAGATGGTGTTTCAACATGTTGCCCGGGCTGGTCTTGAACTCCTGACACCAAGTGATCTGCCAACCTTGGCCTCCCAAAGTGGTGGGATTACAGGCATGAGCCACTGTGCTTGACCATTATGTTTCTGTAATTAATGAAGGATCTGCTTATAGGCAGCCACCATGAAACCTGGTGCCCAAGTCAGCAGACCTAAATTATTTTCCTGATGCAAGATGGCCAATTCCATGCTTATTTAGTCCAGGAGGACACATAGACTCTGGGAAAGATTCCAGCATGATCTCGGTTCATGTTGGCTATGCCCCTTTGACTTTCTGTGGTGAGGGAGATCTCTTTTTCTTTGGGCTAGGTTTTGATTAGCACTCACTTGATTTCCCTCCCTTCCTTCCTTCCTTCCTTCCTTCCTTCCTTCCTTCCTCCCTCCCTCCCTCCCTCCCTCCCTCCCTCCTTCCCTTTCTTCCTCCCTCCCTCCCTCCCTCCCTCCCTCCCTCCCTCCCTCCCTCCTTCCTTCCTTCCTTCCTTCCTTCCTTCCTTCCTTCCTTCCTTCCCTCTTTTGTTTTCTTTTTTTTGGCTTATTATGCAGTGTATTGAGTATTCAGGCTCCAGTTAGATAAAAGGCAACCTCAAAATGCATGCCAAAGGTAAAGTTCATTCCACCACAAACCAACTTCATTTTATATCTTCAGCTATCTGTTCTCTGTGTCTCGTGCTGTTTTTCCAGATCTTTCAGCAGGACTTAGAAATGGGGAGATTCCAGCCTGGAGTACTGGCTCACACTTGTCATCCCAGCACTTTGGGAGGACGAGGCAGGAGGATCGCTTAAGGCTGGGAGGTTGAGGCTGCAGTGAGCTATGATGGTGCCACTACACTCCAGCCTGGGTGACAGAGAGAGACCGTGTCCCCAAAAAGAAAGAAAAGAAAAAGAAATGGGGGACCAGGTGCACTGACTCACACCTATAACCGTAGAAAGACTTTGGGAGGCTGAGGTGGGTGGATCACCTGAGGTCAGGGGTTCAAGACCAGCCTGGCCAACATGTTAAAACACTCTCTCCACTAAAAACACAAAAATCAGCTGGCATGGTGGTGCATGTCTGTAATCCCAGCTACTCAGGAGGCTGAGGGACGAGAAACACTTGAACCCAGGAGGCGGAGGTTGCAGTAAGCTGAGACTGTGCCACTGCACTCCAGCCTGGGTGACAGAGTGAGACTGTCTTAAAAAAAAAAAAAAAAAAAAAAAAAGAGAGAGAGAGAAAGAAAAAAGAAATGGGGGATTCTGTCTCCTGGTTAACACTGAACCTTGAGGGCAAGCCTTTTATAGGGTGTATTTGCTGAGGCCAGGTAGAGGAGGAAATGTAACATAATCAAAACATCATTCTGGTGCAGGCATTCATAGCTCAGTGCCTCTGGATAGATTACTTAATCTCTCTGAGTTTCAGAGGGAGATAAGAGTTGCTGCCTCGTGGGATTGTTGTAAGGATTCAGTGACATATGTGAGGTACCTGGCACATAACTGGGACTGAATATACAGTAACTGTCATCAAGCTGTAGTTGCCTCCAGCAGCTGAGGTTGACTTTCCTTGGATATTTGCAGCCACTGCACTACTGCACTCCAGCCTCAGTGACAGAGTAAGACTCCATCTCAAAAAAAAAAAAAAAAAAAAAAAAGAAAAGAAAGCAAACTTCAGTGTCCTTATTGATGAGTGAAATGAGATTTGGAAATGGGAATTCTGGATAGAGCCTATTCCCAAAGAAGCTAATGACTTGAGAAGATGTATAAATACGTCGAAACAGGTTGAGAGGCTGCCAGTTATTTACTATGTAAATGACTTTTAGGAAATAACTTTTTCTCAATACTTAATTAGCATTTGAATGGGAAGCAGAAGGGAGAAGAAGTAATTTCATTCCTGGGAGGCTGACATGGTTTGCACACTGGAGAGTTGAGTGCCACAAACTGGGGAGTTGAGGGCTGAGTGAGGCAAGATGGAAATGATGCATTGGGGCTTTGGGGCAAAGGACCTGCAAGCCAACCAACCTACATCAACTATTGTAAAATTGGGCCCTAAACTGTCCTGGGCTCTGGAAAGGGAGGCTGCCTCTCCAATCCTTCCTTCCTCCTCCAGGGCCAGGTCAGGACTGCACATACCATCACAGCTCTGCCATGGACGCCAGGGCTTCTTTCATTCTGTTTTTGAGATGGAGTCTCACTCTATTGCCCAGGCTGCAGTGCAGTGGTGTGATCTCGGCTCACTGCAACCTCTGCCTCCCGGGTTCAAGCGATTCTCCTGCCTCAGCCTCCCGAGTAGCTAGGATTAAAGGTGCCCGCCACCACACCTGGCTAATTTTTGTATTTTTGGTACAGATGGTGTTTCACCATCTTGGCCAGGCTGGCCTTGAACTCCTGATCTCATGATCCACCTGCCTCAGCCTCCCAAAGTGCTGGGATTATAGGCGTAAGCCACTGCGCCCTGCATAATTTTTGTATTTTTAGTAGACACGGGGTTTCATGTTGGCCAGACTGGTCTCAAACTCCTGACCTCATGATCCACCCACCTTGGCCTCCCAAAGTGCTGGAATTACAGGCATGAGCACTGTGCCTGGCCTGCAAGGGCTTCTTAAGGTCAGAATAGGATTCAGGTCACCATGAAAAATTCCACTTCTGTCAGAAAATATGCCTCAAACAACAACAATAACAACAAGTTTTTAGTGATCTCTTGGGACACACTTTGCATATAAGTTGGAGACAGCCTGTATTTGGCAATAACGTATAAAAATTATGCTCCTTGGATTTTTTTGGTGTGTGTTAGCATAGTCAGTGAAAGTGGAGTTTGTGGTCCTAGTTGTGATGGACAAACAATGTTGGCTTTCTGTGACCGTTTCATCTTCTTTGACAAATGGAAATATTATTTGATATAGTAACAAGACTTAATATTTGACTGTTTTTTTTGTTTGTTTGTTTGTTTTTTTGAGGTGGAGTCTTGCTGTGTCACCCAGGCTGGAGTGCAGTGGCACTATCTCTGCTCACTGCAACCTCCGCCTCCTGGGTTCAAGTGATTCTCCTGCCTCAGCCTCCCAACTAGCTGGGATTACAGGCTCCCACCACTATGACCAGCTAATTTTTGTATTTTTAGTAGAGACAAGGGTTTCATCATGTTGGCCAGGCTGGTCTCAAACTCCTGATCTCAAATGATCCCGCCTGCCTCAGCATCCCAAAGTGCTGGGATTACAGACATGAGCCATTGTGTCTGGCCTATTTGACTTCTTTTTAAAAATTGTGGTTAAAAATACATAGCATAGACTGGGTGTGGTGGCTCATGCCTATAATCCCAGCACTTTGGGAGGCAGAGGCAGGTGGATCAAGAGGTCAGGAGTTCAAGACCAGCCTGGCCAAGATGGTGAAACCCCCATCTCTACTAAAAATGCAAAAAATAGCCGTGTGTGGTGGCAGGTGCTTGTAATCCCAGCTAGTTAGGAGGCTGAGGAAAGAGAATTGCTTGAACCTGGGAGGTGGAGGTTGCAGTGAGCCGAGATCATGTCCCTGCACTCCAGCCTGGATGATAGAGTGAGACTCATCTCAAAAAAAAAAATAAATAAATAAACAAACACATAGCCTAAAACTGGCCATCGTAACCATGTTTAAGTGTGCAGTTCTGTGATGTTAAGTACATTTATAGCATTGTCCAAACATCACCACGATCCATCTCCAGAACTCTTTCATCTTTCCACACTGAACCTGTACCCATGAAACACTAACTCCCCATTCCCTCCTCCCTGACCCTCTGATACACACCATTCTGCTATCTGTCTCAATGAATTTGGCTACTTTACATACCACATTTAAGTAGAATCATGTGATACAGTCATCCCTTGGTATCTTCAGGGGATTGGTTCCAGAATCCCCTGCCACAGATAACAAAATTTTAGGATGCTCTAGTTTCTGATATAAAATGGTGTAGTGTTTGCATATACATTTTGCACATTTTCCTATGTACTTTTTTTGTTTTGTTTTGTTTTGTTTTTGAGATGGAGTCTCGCTGTGTTGCCTAGGCTGGAGTGTAGTGGTATAATCTCAGCTCCCTGCAACTTCCCCCTCCCAGATTCTAGCAATTCTCCTGCCTTAGACTCCAGAATAGCTGAGATTACAGGTGCCCAGCACAATGCCTGACTAATTTTTGTATTTTTAGTACGTATGAGGTTTCACCATGTTGGCCAGGCTGGTCTCGAACTCCTGACCTCTGGTGATCTGCCCTCCTCAGCCTCCTTTCTCATGTCCTTTAAATCATCTCTAGATTACTTGTAATACCTAATATAATGTGAATGTTATGTAAATAGTTGTTATACTGTATTCTTTAGAGAATAGTGACAAAAAAGGCTGTATATGTTCAGTACAGCACAGCACAATTTTTTCCCTAAGTTATTCGTTTGTTTGTTTTTGGAGTTTTGAGGCAGAGTTTCCCTCTGTTGCCCAGGCTGGAGTGCAGTGGCACGATTTTGGCTCACTGGAGCCTCCACCTCCCTGGTTCAAGTGATTCCCCTGCCTCAGTCTCCCCCGTAGCTGGGGTCACAGGTGTTAGCCACCACACCTGGCTGATTTTTGTTTATTCATTCATGTGTTAATGGACACAGGTTGCTTCCACCTCTTGGTTGTTGTGAATTGTACTGCTGTGAACATTGGTGCACAAATGTCTGAGCCCCTGCCTCCAGTTCTTTCGGGTTTATGGCCAGAAGTGGAATTGTTGGATCAGATGGTCATTCCATGTTTCATTTTTGGAGGACGCGCCAAACAGTTTTCCACAGCTGCTTGGTGTTTTGCAGTTTGCAATGTGGTTTTTGCATCCATGATTCCTTCTGACTCTTAGTGAGTGAGCAGCAATTACTGACCTCATTTAACAGATAAGGACATGTAGGGTCAGGGAGGTTAAATGACTCAGGTGAAGAGGTTACTAAGGGGCACGTGGAAAGTTAAGGCATCTCCTGATTTCAGTTCTTTTTCTTTTTTTTTTGAGATGGAGCCTGGCTCTGTCACCCAGGCTGGAGAGCATTGGTGCTATCTCGGCCCACTGCAACCTCCACCTTCTGGGTTCAAGCAATTCTCCTGCCTTGGCCCCCCAAGCTGGGATTACAGGTGCCCGCCATCACACCTGGCTAATTTTTTGTATTTTTAGTAGAGAAGGGGTTTCACCGTGTTAGCCAGGCTGGTCTTGAACCCCTAACCTAAGGTGATCGACCCACCTTGGCCTCCTAAAGTGCTGGGATTACAGGAATGAGCCACCGTACCAGACTGTCATTTTCATTTTATCAGGCTGCTAACAAGCTGGAGTTGATGGGATAGAGAAGTACTGACTGATATTTAAAAAAGCAAAACTTCACTCTCTGTGCGTGCATGTGTTACAGTATGGGAAGGAGGCCATTGGAGTCAGTTGCGTGCTGATAAACTGGCCTTGGTGGGAGGGAAGTTCTGATTTGTAGCACTTGCTGATTTATGTGGTGTAAATACTCCCACCTGGTCCGATTCCAAGCTTCCCATGGTTTAACAACCTACTTGCAAAATTTCGGACTTAGGTAGGCTCTTAGGAGTTGCTGGGAGGTGCCTGTGGCATACCATTGAAGGAAGTGAAGGTCAGGAGGTCTGGGTTTGAGCCCTAGCTCTGCCATTTAAGAACTGTGGCATCTTGGTTGCATCCTCTCTTTTTTTTTTTTTTTTTTTTTTTTTGAGACGGAGTCTCACTCTGTCACCCAGGCAGGATTTCAGTGATGCGATCCTGACTCTCTGCAACCTCCGCCTTTCAGGTTCAAGTGATTCTTCTGCCTCAGGCTCCTGAGTAGCTGGGATTACAGGTATACACCACTATGCCTGGCTAATTTTGTATTTTCAGTAGAGATGGGTTTTCACCATGTTGGCCAGGCTGTTCTTGAATTCCTAATCTCAAATGATCCGCCCACCTCAGCCTCCCAAAGTGCTGAGATTACAAGTGTGAGCCGCTGTACCCAGCTTATCCTCTCTGAATTGTGATGACCTTGTTGGTCAAATGGGGATAATGACACCTGCTTACATTATAGACTTTTTATAAGTCCCAAATGAAATAAGGAATGTGTGATGCTTGGCATTTATTATAGTAAAAGCCTAACATTAATATATACAGGAGGAATTATGATGTTATGAAGATTATAGCTTTAAAAATGTTTCCTTCTCGGCTGGGCCCAGTGGCTCATGCCTGTAATCCTAGCACTTTGGGAGGCTGAAGCGGGCCTATCACTTGAAGTCAGGAGTTCCAGACCAGCCTGGCCAACATGGTGAAACCCCGTCTCTACTAAAAATACAAAAAATTAGCCAGGCGTGGTGGCGCACACTTGTAATCCCAGCTACTTGGGAGTCTGAGGTGGGAGAATCTCTGGAACCTGGGATCTGGAGGTTGCAGTGAGCAGAGATTGCGCCACTGCACTCCAGTCTGGGTGACAGAGTGAGACTCCACCTCAAAAACAAAAAAATGTTTCCTTCTCCTCAGCATCAGTGTCACATTCATCTCTTGAAACCTAGTTTTTATCTTTCGGGCAGGCTTCCTGTAGAAGTTGGGTCATACGTTGACCTTGAATCTGAAAGTTATCAACGCAAACCCCAAAGTTTTATAGTCTATTTTCTCTGGCTCTATTTCAGTGTTGTTATATTGTTTTCATTTTCAGTTCTTAAGCGATTGGTGCCTTAAGAAAAACTTGAAATGAGAGCAGCAACATGTCATCCTCGTTGATAATTTGAAAAATATGGAAGAATATAAAGAAGGCTGTTGGGGTGGCCACATCCAATACCAGGCCATGGGGACTATGAAGTCCGGTAGAGTCAAAGAAACGAGACAAGAATGCATAAAGTGGTACTGGGGGCCAACGCTAGTGTGGAGGCTGCGAAGGCCCTGAGCTCTGGGAGCCCACGCTATTTATTGGTGATCAAGGAGGCAGGTGGTGAGGATGTGGGGATTGAAAGGAAGCAGTGCATCAAGCGCGTGAGCTGTAGCTGTGATGGTTTAGCATTTCCTTTGAAGCATATGGAACGTGTTCTGCTACTTAAGATAATGGGAAACATGTTCTTCTAGTTTAAGATACAATCACTTTATGAACCTGGGAGTGCTAGAAGCAAGGAGCCAGCAAGTCTAGACACATTCCAGAGACCAGGTTGTATACCCTGAGCCCTGGATTCCATCCAAGCCACGAGGAGTTTTATGCCCTGGGCTTAGATTGTGGTGTGGCGGGGCAGCCTTCCACCCTTTGGCACAGAGCTTGGTATTCCAAAGGCCACAAGGGGTTTTAGACCCTGGCCCCTGGACATGTTCCAAGACTCTTTTACATTATGTCAGACAAGCAAGCCCTGCCTCAGCTTCTCCCCAACACTCAGCTTTACCCCAGCAGAAGACAATAAGAATCAGTTGTTGGGCTGGGTGTGGTGGCTCATGCCTGTAATCCCAGCACTTTGGGAGGCCAAGGGGGGGTGGATCACTTGAGGCCAGGAGTTTGAGACCAGCCTGGCCAACATAGTGAAACCCCATCTCTACTAAAAATACAAAAAAAAAAAAAAAAAAAAAACTAACCAGGCCTGGTAGCACATACCTGTAATCCTGGCTACTCAGAAGACTGAGGCAGGGGAATCGCTTGAACCTGGGAGGCGGGGGTTGCAATGAGCTGAGATTGTGTAACTGTACTCCAGCCTGGGTGACAGAGCAACACTCTGTCTTAAAAAAAAAAAAAAAGAATCAATCATTAGCTAGATGGATCCTGGTCAGTCAGTCCTTCAGGGGGATGGGGGAGAGATCTTGGGAGAGACCCCAGAGATTAGTGGTGGGGCTGGGCCTGTGGGGGTGGGACAGTGGTTCTATACTAACTGAAGGTATTTTCATATTTTCTCAGGTGGTGTGCCTGAATCACAGTGCACCTGTTGAGAATTGGCTGTGGATTTAGGGGTGGCTTTGTCCCCTGTAATTATGGTCTTTGTGAGCACTGTGGGTGTCAGGCTTGCAGTGTGTCAGTATTTTGTGGCAGTGATGGTGGTGGTGATGGCTTGCTTGGCTTATTCTGATGATCACCATCTCTATCCTCATGACCACTTCTAAATGCATCCCCAGAATCAGCAGTGGAACAGATCCTGTTGCCAAGATGAGACCTGACTTCACAGACTTCCAGAGAGCTAATTATACTTGTGAGAAAAAGGAGATAAAAAATATTCATATTCAATTGTGGCTGACACTCCCTGCTTAGGGTAAGACACGGGAAACCAGCTTCTCAGTTGGTTGTGACATAAAATAAATACTGTTACAGGCACAGTCCTGCCTTCTGCTAAGCTGCAGATGCCTCAAACCTTGAAGCCAACCCCTCTTTAGAACACAGTCTTTGGAAGTTCTTGAGGTTAGAACAGCAGTCTTCAACCTTTGTGGCAGCAGGGACCAGTTTTGTGGAAGACAGTTTTTCCATGGACCAGGGGCAGGGGGGATGGTTTTGGGATGATTCAGGCGCATTACATTTATCATACACTTTATTTCCATTATTATTACATTGTAATATCTACTGATAATTCTACAAGCCCTGAGCTTGTTTTCCTGCAACTAGATGGTCCCGCCTGGGGGTGATGGGGGACAGTGATGGATCATCAGGCATTAGATCCTCATAAGGAGCATGCAATCTAGATCCCTGTCTTGCGCAGTTCACAATAGGGCTTGTGTTCTAGTGAGAATCTAATGTTACTGCTGATTGAATGGGAGGTGGAGCTCAGGCAGCAATGCGAGTGATAGGGGGGCATCTGTAAATACAAATGCACCTTTGCTTGGTTGCCAGCTGCTCACCTCCTGTTTTGTGGCCCAGTTCCTAACAGGCCACAGACTGGTACTGGGCCACAGCCTGGTGGCTGGGGACCCCTGGTTTAGAAGGTAAGGTTTTTGGGGCCAGGTGCGGTGGCTCATGCCTGTAATTTCAGCACTTTGGGAGGCCAGAGCAGGTGGATCACTTAGGTCAGGAGTTTGAGACCAGCCTGGCCAACATGGTGAAACCTCGTCTCTAGTAAAATTACAAAAATTAGCCAGGCATGATGGTGGGCACCTGTAATCCCAGCTACGCAGGAGGCAGGGGCAGGAGAATCACTTGAACCTGGGAGGTGAAGGTTGCAGTGAGTCAAGATTGCACCACTGTACTCCAGCCTGGGTGACAGAGCAAGACTCTGTCTCAAAAATAAAATAAAATGTTTGTTGTCTGGGCACAGTGGCTCATGCCTGTACTCCAAGCTACTTGGGAGGCTGAAGCAGGAGGTTCACTTGAGGCCAGGAGTTCCAGGTTCCTGGGAGATGGCACACTTCCAGGCTCTAGTGGGCCATGATGGCATCACTGTACTCCAGCCTAGGTGAAACAGCAAGACCCTATTAAAAAAAAAAAAAAAAAGTTTGTTGGGTGAATGAATGGATAAGTGGAAGGAAAGGAGCGTAGGCTTTGATTAGATTCATGGAGTTCAAATCCTAACTGTGTCATTCAGGAGCTATGAGACCTTGGGCGAGTTACATCATCTGAGTTTCTCTTCTCTCATATTTTAGTGGGGGTAACAGTATCTACCTTTCTACCTTGTTGTGAGGTTTTGTTGCAATAACAAGGATAATAATAAGGATTATAGTCCGGGCACAGTGGCTCACACCTGTAATCCTAGCACTTTGGGATGCCCAAGTCACACTAATGCACTCCAGCGTGGGTGGCAGAGTAAGACCCTGCCTCAAAAAAAAAAAAAAAAAAAAAAGGATTATAACATCTTCTGTAACATATGTTGCATATTACAGGTGCTAAACGGAAGGGCATTGACTTTAATTTTTTTGTTTGTTTTTTTGGAGACAGAGTCTTGCTCTATTGCCAGGCTGGAGTGCAGTGGCATGATCTTGGGTCACTGCATCCTCTGCCTCCGGGTTAAAGCGATTCTCCTGCCTCAGCCTCCCAAGTAGCTGGGGCTACAAGTGCCCGCCACCACATTCAGCTAATTTTTTGTATTTTAGTAGAGATGAGGTTTCACCCTGTTGGCCAGGATGGTCTCAATCTCCTGACATTGTGATCTGTCCGCCTCTGTCTCCCAAAGTGCTGGGATTACAGGCATAAGCCACCACACCTGGCCAACTTTAATTTTTTAAGCAGATGGGTGTTACACCGCATCATGTGATTGACTTCAGTAAAAACACCTCTTTGTGATGCCTTCAGGAATACCATTACAAATTTGTTTCTTTGACCTACAGCGTTTTCTGAAATATAAGATATTAGACACTACTAGCTATGTATAGATCATTGTAAACTAATTTATCTTTTGTAAGAATGAGCTGGGAGAAAGGGATGGGAGAGAGATCTTGAAATCACACAGGGTTAGACTAGAATTAAAGGGTGGCAGTCATGTTGATTGTGCCAAAGAGGAGGTCAGAGGCTGGTAAAGTCAGTCAGAGTCATAGCATTCATTCATTCATTTGTTCGTTTGTTTGTTCATTCAACAGTTTTGAAGACTTACTATGTGAGAAATGCACAGTATTATTTTATTATGTGAAATATCTTTGGCCTCTTTCCCTTGTGCTTTTACAATAAGCCACTTAAAATGTTATCTGGAAATAAATAAGACAATTTTTAAATGTCCTAAATTAAATAATAATAAAATGAGTCATTTGGTTTGGAAATGGGTTTAGTTGAAGGGATTTGAAATGTAGCAAAAGCACTGGAAATCTCTCCTGGGAACTAAAAGACGCCGCATATGATTAATTGCTTACAATGGCAGATTTAAAAGGAAGCAAAGAAAAGTAAACTTTCCCAAATGTATTGTCTGGGCAAATGGATAACACTCTTCAACAGTGGCTGCCTTAGAGGCACTGCAATCCACCCAGAAAGGTCTTGTAGGTCTGGTGGCCCAAGACTCAACCGAAAAGCACCTGCTTGGTTTCAAATGTTTGGGGTTCAGCAAACGTCACATTCATTCAATGGGAGCTCATTCCTCTCTTGTCAGGAATCTTTAGGCATTGGAATTTATCTCCAAGTGATTCATGCCTATTTCATGCCAGCAGCCAGAGCAAGATGCTAGGAAGTCAGGCTAGCATTCAAGAGGCCTGGGCTCCAATTTTGATTTTCCCTAAACAGCAATGTGACTAAGTCAGGCCTCCACTCTTAAATGAAGGTCATATCTCATAGGCTTTTATGGAGATCAAATTAGGTAATGATTGTGTTACTAAATCTAGTTGACCAATAAGATTTAAAAGTGATTATATCCCCCATGGAATTTGGAAATTGTTTTTTGCAAAAGACCTAAGGTGTCAAATATTTCACATCTCCACATAAAATTAGATCATGTGATGCATATTTAACATATCCTCACATTAAATGAAAGGCAGTATTTGTTACAATCCAAACAAATAAACAACAAAACAAACATATGCCGTGACCAGGGTTCTAGTATTGAAACCTACTAAAAGAACTGTATCTGAAATTGTTCCACATCCATCTAGGCTTTTTGAATATGAGGGGCATTATGTCAGGGAGCACAATACGTTATAAGAAGAACTTGGTAAAATTTTCTTGAATTTTCAGTTTTACTCAAATATTTAAGTGGAAACATTTCAGTATTAAAACTAGGAAATACATGTTATGTAATAGAAATCTATATCTTCAGGGAATTTTGAGAGATGACGTGAACCTGCAAAGAAATGAGATTGTGATGAATGGCTTTTTTTGCTACAAAGTTATGCTGGGGTTCTTGACTCACTTTCTTCTACCGAGAGCTATTTTTTTTTCTTTTTTTTTTTGAGATGGAGTTTCGCTCTTGTTGCCCAGGCTGGAGTGCAACGGTGCAATCTCGGCTCACCACAACCGCTGCCTCCCGGGTTCAAGCTATTCTCCTGCCTCAGTCTTCCCAGTAGCTGGGATTACAGGCACGTGCCACCACGCCCAGCTAATTTTGTATTTTGTTGGAGACGGGGTTTCTCCATGTTGGTCAGGCTGGCCTTGAACTATCGACCTCAGGTGATCTGCCCGTCTAGGCCTCCCAATGTGCTGGGATTACAGGTGTGAGCCACCGCGGCTGGCCTCTCAGAGCTATTTTTATAAAGTCATTGTAATTATGGCATTGGGAAAGAGGATCAGATTTGGATTCAGCTGGCCAGGCTCAAATCTTGGCTTCACCACTTGCTACTTTTGACTTCAAGTAAATGACATAACCTCTCTGTGCCTATCGCCTCATATGTAAAGTTGGGATAATACTACCTGTGCTATGGAATGGTTGTGAAGATTTAATTAAATAATGGAAAAATAGCACTTGTCACAAGCCTTGCTACACATAAAAGTATAAAAGCTCATTAAATATTATCTTCATTGTCATTATTGTCAGGGAGATAAAAGTCTGAGTGGAAATTCTGGAACACTTATTTTTTTCCTTTCAATTTTCATGAAATAATAGACAAAAGTTTTCTACTAACTAGGAATTATATGGTCTCAGGTAGAAATGAATGGCCCATCCAGAGGGTTTAGTGGAAGAGAGTTCAATGGTTCAATAAAGAGGCTATTTTGAGACAGGTGCTCAGAGTTAAGGGCGCCAGGGTGGGCAAAGCAGCAGCTCCAGGAGAGCAGTCATGGGAAGCCATTGCCATCCTCAGACTTGTGATGGCTGACTTGAGGCCTCAGCTTGACTGCATTCAGGGACATTGCAATAGCTGAATGCAATAGTAGAGCATTAGTTATTATCAGCCCTTCCGACGACACGCAGCCCATTCCTTTTCTGCTAAAAGGGAAACCCAGGTGGTTTTGCTTTTGATTTTAATGCTTGGGCTGCCCAGGTGTATCTGTGAGAGTATTTCTCAGAAAAGATTGGCCTGTGAGTCGGCGAACTGACTGGAGAATCTCCACCCTCAATGCAGGCAGGCACCCTTTAATCAGCTGGGGACCTGGAGGGAACAAAAAGGTAGAGGAAGGGCAAATTCCTTTTCTCTCTCTTTTGGAGCCAGAATGTTCTTCTCCTGCCCTTGGGTGTCAGAAAGCTAGGTTCTCCAGCTTTTGAACTCTGGGATTTGCACCAGAGCTCGCCCCCGCAACCCCGACCACCCCAGGTTCTTAGGCTTTTGGCCTTGAAATGAAAGTTATGCCATCAGCTTATTTATTTGTAAGGCCTTGGGACTTGAACTGTGCCACATCATCAGCTTTCCAGATTCTCCAGTTCAGACGACCCTTTGTGGAACTTGTCAGCCTCTGTAATCATGTGAGTCAATTTTCCTAATAAATCCCTCTCACGTCTCTCTCTCTCCCTTCCTCCATCTCCCCTCCCCTCGTGTACACACCCCCCACCCCCCATCCCATGATAGGCCCCAGTGTGTGATGTTCCCCTTCCCAAGTCCAAGTGATCTCATTGTTCAGTTCCCACCTATGAGTGAGAACATGCGGTGTTTGGTTTTCTGTTCTCGTGATAGTTTGCTAAGAATGATGGTTTCCAGCTGCATCCATGTCCCTACAAAGGACACAAACTCATCCTGTTTTATGGCTGCATAGTATTCCATGGTGTATATGTGCCACATCTTCTTAATCCAGTCTGCCACTGATGGATATTTGGGTTGATTCCAAGTCTTTGCTATTGTGAATAGTGCCGCAATAAACATACGTGTGCATGTGTCTTTATAGCAGCATGATTTATAATCCTTTGGGTATATACCCAGTAATGGGATGGCTGGGTCATATGGTACTTCTAGTTCTAGATCCTTGAGGAATCGCCATACTGTTTTCCATAATGGTTGAACTAGTTTACAATCCCACCAACAGTGTAAAAGTGTTCCTATTTCTCCACATCCTCTCCAGCACCTGTTGTTTCCTGACTTTTTAATGATTGCCATTCTAACTGGTGTGAGATGGTATCTCATTGTGGTTTTGATTTGCATTTCTCTGATGGCCAGTGATGATGAACATTTTTTCATGTGTCTGTTGGCTGTATGAATGTCTTCTTTTGAGAAACGTCTGTTCATATCCTTTGCCCACTTTTTGATGGGGTTGTTTTTTTTTTCTTGTAAATTTGTTTGAGTTCTTTGTAGGTTCTGCATATTAGCCCTTTGTCAGATGAGTAGATTGCAAAAATTTTCTCCCATTCTGTAGGTTGCCTGTTCACTCTGATGGTAGTTTCTTTTGCTGTGCAGAAGCTCTTTAGTTTAATGAGATCCCATTTGTCAATTTTGGCTTTTGCTGCCGTTGCTTTTGGTGTTTTAGACATGAAGTCTTTGCCCATGCCTATGTCCTGAATGGTACTACCTAGGTTTTCTTCTGGGGTTTTTATGGTTTTAGGTCTAACATTTAAGTCTCCAATCCATCTTGAATTAATTTTCGTATAAGGAGTAAGGAAAGGATCCAGTTTCAACTTTCTACTTATGGCTAGCCAATTTTCCCAACACCATTTATTAAATAGGGAATCCTTTCCCCATTTCTTGTTTCTCTGAGGTTTGTCAAAGATCAGATGGCTGTGGATGTGTAGTATTATTTCTGAGGACTCTGTTCTGTTCCATTGGTCTATATCTCTGTTTTGGTACCAGTACCATGCTGTTTTGGTTACTTTAGCCTTGTAGTATAGTTTGAAGTCAGGTAGCGTGATGCCTCCAGCTTTGTTCTTTTGACTTAGGATTGTCTTGGAGATGCAGCCTCTTTTTTGGTTCCATATGAACTTTAAAGCAGTTTTTTCCAATTCTGTGAAGAAACTCATTGGTAGCTTGATGGGTATGGCATTGAATCTATAAATAACCTTGGTCAGTATGGCCATTTTCACGACATTGATTCTTCCTATCCATGAGCATGGAATGTTCTTCCATTTGTTTGTGTCCTCTTTTATTTCACTGAGCAGTGGTTTGTAGTTCTCCTTGAAGAGGTCCTTTACATCCCTTGTAAGTTGGATTCCTAGGTATTTTATTCTCTTTGAAGCAATTGTGAATGGAAGTTCATTCATGATTTGGCTCTCTGTTTGTCTGTTACTGGTGTATAAGAATGCTTGTGATTTTTGCACATTAATTTTGTATCCTGAGACTTTGCTGAAGTTGCTTATCAGCTTAAGGAGATTTTGGGCTGAGACAATGGGGTTTTCTAAATATACAATCATGTCATCTGCAAACAGGGACAATTTGACTTCTTCTTTTCCTAACTGAATACCCTTGATTTCTTTCTCTTGCCTGATGGCCCTAGCCAGAACTTCCAACACTATGTTGAATAGGAGTGGTGAGAGAGGGCATCCTTGTCTTGTGCCAGTTTTGAAAGGGAATTTTTCCAGTTTTTGCCCATTCAGTATGATATTGGCTGTGGGTTTGTCATAAATAGCTCTTATTATTTTGAGGTAAGTTCCATCAATATCCAATTTATTGAGCGTTTTTATCATGAAGGGCTGTTGAATTTTGTCAAAAGCCTTTTCTGCATCTATTGAGATAATCATGTGGTTCTTGTCTTTGGTTCTGTTTATATGCTGGATTGTGTTTATTGATTTGCGAATGTTGAACCAGCCTTGCATCCTAGGGATGAAGTCCACTTGATCATGGTGGATAAGCTTTTTGATGTGCTGCTGAATCCGGTTATTGGCTGAACTCGATGGAACAATAGGAGAAAGAGGATCAACGGAAACTGGGAATATAACCCATAGAGATCAGCCTCCCAGGACACACTGAGAAAGATAAGCAGAACCAAAGGAGAACTGACATAGTTGAATAGCACAAAGCCACCATCACTGGACATGGAAAAGTCCTGATTTAAAAGCAAAACTTATTTATATTGAATCCATTTCAACTGCTAACTAATTAGGTGTGATTAGATATTTTAATTAAACATTATGACTCTGTTTCATCAATGAAGATGGATGATAATGCATTCCTCATTGAGTTCTCCTAAGTGTTGGGAGAAATGTGTAACTAAGTACAGTATCAGAAATATAAAGGTTTGGTTAACATTGACTGTGATGGTACTATTAGTTATTGAGGTTCTGGAGGTTCTTCCAGTGTGGCAGCTAATCTAAAGAGCCCTTTAAGTTAGTGAATTCATTAGGTAAACAGTAAAGTTCTGAGTGTCTACCATGGGCAAAGTACTGCTAGGTACTTTGAATGTAACAGTGTTCCCAGCAACCTGCACTTTACTATCAGAAGTTTATAGTCTAGTAGACTTAATCATACAAATACATCTTTTAAATTGTGAAACATACCATGAAAAAAATCATGTTATGATTTTTTGGTTTTGGTATATGGAAGCATACCGAAAGGGCTCTAATTGAGATAGGATGATCAGAAAAGGCCTAAGGAGGGACGCTTGAGACCAAGCACTACATAATGGTGAATATGACAGGCTGGGTTTGGTAGGGAGGGGGCTGGGATGGGGGAGAGTACAAAGGTCCTGAAGTTAGAATGACTGGAATGAGTTCAGTTTTTGTGAGGAACTGAAAGGAGCCCAGCATGAGCACAGCATAAGGAGCAAAAATGTGTATGTTGAGTGGGAAGGTGAGGTGGGAGGTAAAGGAAGAGATGAGGTTGAAGTAGGTAAGGATCCTGTCATTTAGTGCTACACTGTAAGCCATTGATGAGTTAGAAATTTGCTCTAAAAGAAGAGAGAAACCAATGAAGCATTTCATGCAGGGAAGTCCTAGGGTCTCATTTACATTTTCAAAGGCTTTACCCTGGCTTTTTAGTGGAAAACAGGTTGGAAAGGGGCAAAAATAAATGTGGAGACCAATTAGGAAGCTATTTGAATGGACAGGAGCAGAGGTGATGGTGGCTTTGACCAGGTCAGTGGTAGTGAGGTTGTCTTACATCTACATCGGTAACAAATTTGATGAACCAGATGAAAACCTATTATCTAAAAAGAAGGTAACATAAGCTATATAACAGGGTTGCTGTAAAGGTTGAATAAGATGTGTGCAAACATAGGCCAAAGCCACAGCTATATACTAAGAACTCAAAAAATTTCCTCCCTGTTTTCACATATACCAGACTGTTGGTTTCATGAGGATATTTATGTTGTTCTTGTTTGAATCCACCCAGTCTTCTAGTACCATGTTTTTTGAATGACTGCGTATCACATGACTGCAAAATACTAAACCTTTTGGAAACAACATTCTAAGTCAGGAGAGAAAAAGCCTAGCAAGCATGTTTCACTTCTAAATTATCAATTTGAATTTCTTTTTCATCTTTAGACTTAGATACCATAATTCCAAGAGCTCCTTAGAGGCTGTTTTGTGGAATGCTAAAGGCCATCCGAAATTCAATTTTGTTGTTGTTGTTGGAATGAAACATCATCCAGCACTTGCATAATTATCCTTTAAGAACTGCAAAGTGCTTTTCAAATGAAGATGCAGCCTTCTGATGAACTAGAAGGGGAAATGAAGGAAATGGATGATTTCTATATCTATGTGTAGTAGGTGAGTGAATTGACAAGATGCAAAAGGATGAAATACCAGCGTCTCCACCCCATCTTACCATCAGTTTGTATTGTAAAATTTAACTTTCATTTTCTTCAGGATTTCTTGGAATAATGTCAGTTAAAAAATGCAGCTGGATCCTTGGCTTTGCTTCACTTTCTTCACAAGAATATAAGAAAGCGATGAATCTGGGAATCTAATACCCCATGTGTCCTTTTGAAAGGCATCGTCTATTGCTTTGGGTGTTTTCGTTTGTTTCGTTTGTTTGTTTTGTATGAGGATGTTGAATCTACTCTGTAAGTTACTACATCAAATTGTGCATTTAAAAGCAATTGATAATTCTAAAAAAGTATTTTCATAAGCAACACATCTTAATAATTACTAAAGTGTCTGATAAGAAAATAATACATCCCATGGCAAATCAGACCAATAACAAGTCAGAACAAAACTATTTCTAGAAGGGAAACGAGTTTCTCTGGGTATAATGCAGTGGAATTACTCATTATATTGTGGCATGACACTAAAGACAATATATTAGGTCAAATTTTGGATATGATCAGGACTCTTTCTGGAAAAAAAAAAATCATCCATGAAGCACATACACGGTTTAGGTATGAACCCTGAGTAGAACAAATAGAAGTTTATACGCTTTTTTATGATGCACTGTCTGTAAGCTAGGTGAATAGAAGATGAGTAGATAATTCTTCAGCACTCCTGCTTGCCTGAAGTATTGGTGCACTCTTTAATAATAAGTCACTGTAAAAATTATAATATCCATGGGTCAATATATTATCGTAAGCACTAAAGAAAAGAATGGAGAATAATCTTTGACTGAGGTTAGGATCAAAGGCTGCACAGAGTGTACAAGCTGTGATTGCAGACTTGGTCCATTCCATGGCTCTTATATCACATGAATCAATCAACCGGTGATTTATTTGGTGTCAGTGTCATGCTTATTCCCATTCTAAGTGCACTGAAGTTGATAGGGAAAAAAATAACTAAAAGTAATAGTTGGTTCATGATATTCACTAAATTTGCTGAATGTTATGAATGAATAAATTAATTAAAGATTATTTTATTGCCTTTCTGGGAAATTGTTATGCGTTCAAAAATCTTCATTTAGATTTTCTTCTACCACTGTCATCCACTACAAACCCTGGATGTTCCAAATCTGCTTTCCTATGTGACTGTACTAACACACTTTTTAAAGAAATCTTTCTACACTTCACATTTTATCTCAATTAACCGTGTACATATCTGTTTTACCAGAAACTACATCTCATTCATTTTTATATCAGTGCTTATACAATAGTTGGAACATATTATATGCTTCATGCAATTATTAATTCATTCATAAATTCATATACTTATATATTAAATGAGAAATAATGAGTCCCTATGCTAGATGTTGACAAGGTACCTGTCACAGTCTCGAAAACTCTATAGCTGCTTTAGTTTTCTGTTATTAGTGCACTGATCAACATAAGATGCAACTATTCTGTCATACTATTAAGAAAAAGATAAACCAAACATTTACAACTGGTAGTTTTCCGAGGCAGAAATGAGAATCCTGAAGCCAAATGTTAATTTGTTTGTTTATTCTTTACCTTTTATAGCATTAAGATCTTAATTGTTATTCAGATATTCTATTAGGTCTGTATACATGGTTAGCTAGCCAACTAATGATCAAGTGAGCTGTTTTGTTGTTGTTGTTGTTGTTGTTTTATCTTGGAACTTCATGAGGAGGGCCATAATGTTGATTGAAAATCAGTTTTCCACAAGGTGAACCATGGTCAATATAGCATATTGCTTTCTGTACTGGGAGGCAGTACAGAAAGTGTTAGGAGCATAGACACTGTTATGAGCCTTCCTGGGTTTAACCTTAATAATACCCATATGACCTTGAACAAAGTACCAAGCCTCATTTTTGTTTGTTTGTTTTTGGATGGAGTCCCATTCTGTCCCTCAGGCTGGAGTGTAGTGGTGTGATCTCAGCAGCTCATGTAGCCCCCTTCTCCCAGGCTCAAGCGATTCTCCTGCCTCAGCTTCCCAAGTACCTGGGACTACAGGCATGTGGCACCATGCCCTGCTAATTATTGTCCTTTTTTTTTTTTTTTAATTTAGTAGAGATGGGGTTTCGCTATGTTGGCCAGGCTGGTTTCAAACTCCTGACCTTAAGTGATCCGCCCACCTCGGCCTCCCAAAGTGCTGGGATTATAGGTGTGAGCCACTGTGCCCAGCCACCTCATTATGTTTTAACATTCTCTCATATTAGGTAAAGATATTCATGATGCTTACTTCACAGACTTGTAAAGAGAAAATAACACAGGCAATGTACCAAGAAAAGTGATCAGTACATAGTAGATACTCAATAAACTTTAGCTATCATTATTAGCCATATATTTTTACATTGATTTTTATAAAAAATACAGATGCTGGGCTAGGTGCGGTGGCTCATGCCTGTAATCCCAGCACTTTGGGAGGCCAAAGCAGGAGGATCACAAGGTCAGCAGATCAAGACCATCCTGGCCAATGTGGAGAAACCCCGTCTCTACTAAAAATACAAAAATTAGCCAGGTGTGTTGGCACACACTTGTAGTCCCAGCTTTTGGTGAGGCTGAGGCAGGAGAACCGCTTGAACCCAGGAGGCAGAGGTTGCAGTGAGCTGAGATCGTGCCACTGCACTTCAGTCTGGTGACAGAGTGAGACTCCATCTCAAAATAAATAAATAAATAAATAAATAAATAAATAAATAAATAAATAAATAAATAAAGATTCTGATATTCCTAGATTTTCTCCTGATGAAAGCTAGACAGTTCTGTATATCAGTCACATGAAGACATTTGTTTAACTAAAATTTTTATTTTGAGATATATTTAGATTCACATGAAGTTGGAAGAAATCATACAGAGTGATAATCCACATCCCTTACCTATTTCCCCCATCAGCAACATCTTGTAACATTGTAGTACAATATCATAACCATGGAGTTGGCATTAATAACACTTATGAGGCAGTTCTGTCATTACAAAGACCCCTCATGTTGCCTTTTATAGTCATTCTCACCCACCCCGACTCCATCTCTCTGTTCCTGATTCCTGTCACCCCCTAATTGTTCCCCATTTCTATAATTTAACTCCTTTAGCACCATTTGTTTAAAAGGCTGTCCTTTCTTCACTGAAGTGCTTATACAGTTTTGTCAAAATACAACTATGCATATTTCGGTGGGTGGGTCTATTTCTGGGTTCTCTATTCTACTATATTGACCTATGTATTTACCCCTCCTTCTTAACCACATTGTCTTAATAACTGTAGCTATACAGTAGGTCTGAATACCAGGTAGAATTATTTCTCTTTCTTCATTCTTCTTTTTCAAGATGCTTTTAGCTATTGAGGGGCCTGTGCCTTTCCATGTGATTTTTATGATAAGTTACCTATGTCTACAAGAAAACATATTGATATCTTGATAAGAGCCATATTGTAACTATAAATAATTTGAGGAGAATTGATATCTTTACTATGCTGAGTTTTCCTATTCACAAACACAATGCATTTCTTTTCTGATTTCTGTCAGCATGTAAGAATTTTCAGCATACAGATCCTATACATGTTTAGTTAGATTAAAATCTAAGTATTTAATTTTTTATGTGCTTGTAAATGGCAATGTGTTTTTAATTTCAGTTTCTACATGTTCAATCTTTGTATATAGAAATCATGTTAGTTTTTTTGTATTGGTCTTGCAAGATCCTGGAACCTCGCTGTACTCATTATTGGAGTATTTTTGTATATCCCTGGGGTTTTACTATGTAAATAATCATGTCATCTGCAAACAAGAACAGTTTTATTTTTTTCAAATCCTTATTTATTTTTCTTGCCTATTGCCTACAATTTTCAGCACTATTTAGAATAATAGTAGTGAGAGTGAATAGGTTTGCGTTGTTCCTCATCTCAAAGGAAAAACATTGTCTTTCAATATTAAGTATCCTATTAGCTTATAGATATCTTGTGAATTTTTAAAAAATCAAGTTTAGGAAGTTCTCTATTCCCAGTATGCTGACAGTTTTTATAATAAATGGGTGTTGGATTTTGCCAAATGCTTTTTTTGGTGTTAACTGACATAATGAGAAGATTTTTTTTGTTTGTTTTTTTAGTCCATTGATACAATGAATTCCATTCATTGTTTTTTTAATGTGGGACAAGCCTTGCAAACTATAATAATAAATACATTTAAATTGTTTTAGGATAACATGAGGTATTTCTAAATGTCTTCTGTGCAGCCATAAGATGAAGAACCAATGAAATAAATCTCTTTTGGTCATGGTATATAATCATTTTTCTACATTGCTGAACTTGATTGGCTAATATTATGTTGGAATTTTGCTTTCTATATTCATATAAGATTTTTTTTTTTTTATTATACTTTAAGTTATCGGGTACATGTGCATAACGTGCAGGTTTGTTACATATGTATATATGTGCTGTGTTGGTTTGCTGCACCCATTAACTCATCATTTGCATCAGGTATTTCTCCTAATGCTATCCCTCCCCCATCCCTCCACCCCATGACAGGCCCTGGTGTGTGATGTTCCCTGCCTTGTGTCCAAGTGTTCTCATTGTTCAATTCCCACCTCTGAGTGAGAACATGTAGTGTTTGGTTTTCTGTCCTTGTGATAGTTTGTTCAGAGTGATGGTTTCCAGCTTCATTCATGTCCCTACAAAGGACATGAACTCATCCTTTTTATATGGTTGCATAGTATTCCATGATGTATATGTGCCACATTTTCTTAATCCAGTCTATTACTGATGGACAGTTGGGTTGATTCCAAGTCTTTGCTATTGTGAATAGTGCCGCAATAAACATACGTGTGCATGTGTCTTTATAGTAGCATGATTTATAATCCTTTGGGTATATACCCAGTAATGGGATCGCTGGGTCAAATGGTATTTCTAGTTCTAGATCCTTGAGGAATCGCCACACTGTCCTCCACAATGGTTGAACTAGTTTACAGTCCCACCAACAGTGTAAAAATATTCCTATTTCTCCACATCCTATCCAACACCTGTTGTTTCCTGACCTTTTAATGATTGCCATTCTAACTGGTGTGAGATGGTATCTCATTGTGGTTTTCATATACATTTCTCTGATGACCACTGATGATGAGCGTTTTTTCATGTGTCTGTTGGCTGCATAAATGTCTTCTTGTGAAAAGTGTCTGTTCATATCCTTTGCCCACTTTTTGATGGGGCGTTTGATTTTTTATTGTAAATTTAAGTTCTTTGTCGATTCTGGATATTAGTCCTTTGTCAGATGGGTAGATTACAAAAATTTTCTCCCATTCTGTAGGTTGCCTGTTTACTCTGATGGTAGTTTCTTTTGCTGTGCAGAAGCTCTTTACTTTAATTAGATCCCATTTGTCAATTTTGGCTTTTGTTACCATTGCTTTTGGTGTTTTAGTCATGACGTCCTTGCCCATGCCTATGTCTTGAATGGTATTGCCTAGGTTTTCTTCTAGGGTTTTTATGGTTTTAGGTCTAACATTTAAGTCTTTAATCCATCTTGAATTAATTTTTGTATAAAGTGTAAGGAAGGGATCCAGTTTCAGCTTTCTGCATATGGCTAGCCAGTTTTCCCAGCACCGTTTATTTTACAGAGACTCCTTTCCCCATTTCTTGTTTTTGTCAGGTTTGTCAAAGATCAGATGGTTGTAGATGTATGGTGTTATTTCTGAGGCCTCTGTTCTGTTCCATTGGTCTATATCTCTGTTTTGGTACCAGTATCATGCTGTTTTGGTTACTGTAGCCTTGTAGTATAGTTTGAAGTCAGGTAATGTGATGCCTCCAGCTTTGTTCTTTTTGCTTAGAGTTGTCTTGGTTATGCGGGCTCTTTTTTGGTTCAATATAAAATTTAAAGTAGTTTTTTTCTAATTGTTTGAAGAAAGTCAGTGGTAGCTTGATGGGGATAGCATTGGATCTATAAATTGCTTTTTTTTTTTTTTTTTTTTTTTTTTGAGATGCAGTCTTGCTCTGTCACCCAGGCTAGGGTGCAGTGGTGTGATTGCAGCTCACTGCAACCTCCACCTCCCAAATTCTAGAGATACTCTTGCCTCAACCTCCTAAGTAGCTGGGATTACAGGCATGCACCACCACACCCAGCTAATTTTTGTATTTTTAGTAGGGACAGGGTTTTACCATGTTGGTCAGGCTGGTCTTGAACTCCTGACCTCATGGTCTTCCTACCTTGGCCTCCCAAAGTTCTGGGATTACAGGCATGAGCCACTGAAGATTTTGTTTTGTAGCTTTCTTTTTTTTCAACTTTTTCTAGTCTTGGTGTCAAGATAACAGGAACTGTTTCTTCCTCCTCTAGTTCTAAAAACAACTGATTAAAATTGGTCTTAATTCTTCTTTTTATATTTGGTAAAATTTGTGAGTGATTGCATTTGGGCCTGGAGATTTCTTTTTGGGGACCTTTTTAATTACCCATTTATTCAATGGTTATAGTACCATTATAGAACAGGATATGTATTTCATCTTGATTGAATTTTGATTATGTTTCATGGAATTGGTCAATTTATTCTGAGTTGTTGAATTTATGAGCATTAGTTTGTTCATAGTGGCTGCAGAATCTGTAGTGTATATCCAGTTTATTCCTGCTATTAGTGATTTGTGTCTTTTGTCTTCTCTTGCTAGAGGTTTATCAATATCACTGATATTTTTAAAGAAAATTATTTGGTTTTGTCGTTTTTAAGTTGTATTCCTATTCTCAATTTTATTTTTACTATTTCCTTCCTTCTGTGTATGTTGGGTCTACTTGCTTTTCTTTTTCTACTTTCTTGAAATAATCAGGACCGTCTTGAGGGTTACAAGTGTTTCTATGAATAAACGCACTGGGAGAGCACGTGTCCACTGGGATTATCAGGCAAATTGGACAGGGTTGTCACCCTATTGATGACCTTAAGCAGTGGGACTGTACGAATTAGATCCATGGCCACTTCATGTGTATCACAAGGATCCTGGATCAGGATATCTGGTCAGCACTGGCTCTTTCACTTCTTGCATGAAGTTCGTCATTACTAATCACAAA